>NW_008794625.1:678800-680722 GCF_000699145.1 Aptenodytes forsteri | reverse complement strand
GCCTGCCCGCCCGCTCCGCTGCCCGGGGCCGCCGCGGCACCGCCGCCCGCCCCGGGTAGCCCTCGGGGATGTGCTCAGCAGCGGGCCTGGGAAGCGCTCACCAAAACAATCGCTCAGGCTGCCCTAATCCAATGAGTTTATTTTACTCCTTGAACTGTATTGAAATGATTATCTCTGCTTCTTGTGGTTGTTTACGGTATGTTGGTCTCAACATCACAGCCGCCCTTCTGGAAAAGTCTTACAGGATTCAGGCAGAGGGAAACCAACACAGCAGTGACTCGGAAAGCATGATGGCAAACGATTAATCAAATCAGAGACAGGAAGGCGGAGGTAATCAATGAGTTTTCACTTACAGTTTACTTGGATGGACGTCTTTTCCCTTTTTCTTTCTAGAAGTTTAGAAGCCACATGGGGTTTTAGTGGCCAAACAAGCAGCTGCAGGATTTGGTGGGCTGGTGGGAATTCGTTCAAAATCAGCTGCATATTGCCTGAAGCAGAATTCGGCTTTCGACAAAACCTCGTCCTTGTTCCCGCCCCAGCACACGGAGCCGGGCGGCGGGCACCCAGGCTGGGCTGCGCCCCGCTGCGGGGACCTGCCTGGCCTCCCGGGAAGAGGGAGTCGAGGAGCACAGAGCGCGACCGCATCGCGCGGGGGGGCGAGCATTGCTCTCCCTCAAGTTGCACAGCGAGCAAACACTGTGAGAAATCTCATCAAGTGGGATCTTAAAGTGAAGCACTGGCTCTCCCTGCTCTGCCTTTGGGAGGGAGGACACCCTGCCCTGAAGTCCTGGGGGTCCCGGGCTCGGTTTCCCTGGAGGGCGCAGGCGGGCGCGGGCACCCAGCCGGCTCCGCAGCCTGCCCGAGAGAGGAGCCCCCTCCTGACAGCGGCGGAGGCTCCTGACTTCCCAGCAGGTCCCTGTAAATGCTACAGTTTTGCTGGCAGACGAATTGGTCACCCGCCTTCGTTTAACTTCTCCCCCCCGCCCCCCAACGGGATTTCCCCCCCCGCACCACATGAATAGCTAATTCGGAGCGATTACGAAGTAACGGGACAGAATAACCCATTTCTCGTTTACACTGATGAAATTAATTAAATAAATTTCGATTAAATTAGGCAGCGCGGTGTGAACGCCGGCACGGGAGCGGCGCGGCGCAAACCGCACCAGCCCGCGGTCCGGCCCTTGGAGGGCATTTCACTGACAACTGGTGATAACTGGCACTCGGGCTGGGGCGGGGGTGTCTGAAAGAACCGTGAGGCTTCGGTCAATGGGCTCTGGACGAGGGTGGGGAAAGGGTCCGGGATCTCTAGGCTGGCGGGGCAGCTTCCACTTCCCCGGGCAAGCGGTGCGTGCGAAGGTCCGGGCTTTAGAGGCACGCTGCCGGCTCCGCCGCGCAGAAGAGCTAGTGACCTGCTGTTTAAGATACGGCGCCTGTTTCCTCGTTTTTTCCCAACGATAACTGTGATTCTTTTTATTACTATCGTTCTGTTCTGTGAAAACCCAAACAATCAATAAAGGACAGGGCGAAGCCGAGCACAACACGAGGCGTAATGTCCTCAGTTATCAAAAGGGGGAAGAAACAAAAAGGAGTCGCTCGCTACCCATCTTTTTTCAGGTGTTGCTTTTAACAAGACGTTCAGAAAAAAAATGTCAGGCACATGTTGTTGACGATGTGCCGAGTTTCCTCTGCTTTAGGAAGCGATATCGCTTGGTGCTTATCGGCGACTGCGTCTGTGGCAAATGGTACACGACTCCTAACGCTCCCCGCGCTCAGGTACAAATATTTATTGCAGTGCAAAGGCTGCCCGGCAGCCAGCCCTCGCTGCAGCCCGCCGAGCCCTTCGCTGGGGAGGGCTGTCAGCCCCGGCGGAGAGCAAGGAGCGGCGCCGATAACGGCTCGCACAGCCCGGACAATGAAGCGCT
>NW_008794625.1:677342-678122 GCF_000699145.1 Aptenodytes forsteri | reverse complement strand
AAAAAAAAAAAAAAAAGAAAAAGAAACAGGAGATTTTTAAAGTGAGCGGGAGAATTTGTAAGGTCTTCTACAATACACATCACCGGTCACGCCTCCGTTGGAGCAGTCTCCTGCCCTGGCTGCTGTAGTTGCAGTCCCACGGAGCAGCCCTTCTTTTTTTCTACTCTTTCCCCAAATCAGTGAGCTTGCTTCGGAAGCCTGTTGGTTTGCCTTTTTGCGATAAACTACCGTTCAGTTCAGCCCAGAGCAGCCAAGTGTTGTCTGGGACAGTCACCGGTTACCCTGGAATAGAAATGGGAACCACTTGTTTAAACATCCTAAGGTCCCAAAATCTCTACGAGCCATCACAGAAGGGTTTTTTTTTCCCCTTCCCGGAGCGGGAAGGGAGCAAGGGGATTATAGGGAGGAATGTCTGCTCAGGCTGCTACAGCACCATAAGATTTCGGTTTGCCTTCCCCCCCCCATCAGTTTTTCCATTCCTTGAGGAAAATTTTTCAGTATCTGAATCAAAGTGCATTATTCCAACTTTTTTTTTTTGTTGTTTTGTTTTATCTCAGCCCTTTTTCATGTTTTCATTTAAAAAGTGACAGATTTGGTAGAACTCTCAACTGTTTCCCATTAGAGGCGGAGAGTTCACCAATGTGCCTTTCTGATGTTCCACATGACACGTGTTGGAGTTTAAAGCAGGAACACATTTGCAGTTGGTGCAGTTGGCCCGATGCGGGAAGCCCTTACTCCTTCACCTCCCGCCCCGAGCTCTCGCGGTGGCTCCGGCGGCCC
>NW_008794625.1:665561-677184 GCF_000699145.1 Aptenodytes forsteri | reverse complement strand
GTCCGGTTGCCGGAAAATACCCAGAAAAGTCGTGGTGGGCGGGAGGTGTTTCCCAGCCTGCAGGACGTTCTTCGCTCGGTCTTGAAATGTGGGGAATTCCTGGGATATAAATACGCAGTTGCACATTTCTCCTTTTGCCCTCTCTATTCTCCTTTGCCCTTCTTTTCTCCTTGCTGCTGCTCTTACCACTATTGCTGCTCGCTCTCTCTATGATACTACAGGGGCTGTAGCGTCCATCCTGACAGCAGGCTTTTACCGTTGCTCCGTCGTTCCATATTTTTAACCACTAATCTCTCCTTTAAGGAAAATCCCCCTTACGTAACAAGGTATTCTGAGTCCTTTTGTTTTGGAGCGTAGCCCTGTACAAATACTAGCAATGCAGTGTGCAGAGCAGTGCTTTGTATGAGAGTCAGAAGGTGTCAAGTAATCTTCATAGCCAAATTTTCTTGTAAATACATGTAGGATACAATACATACTTATAAAAAAATCCTCCTTTGGCAACTGAGTCCTTGTAACTATAGAAAATGGCTTTGTACGCATGTGCTGGAAGTTTTGGTGATAAGCCTTCATTTTATATTCCTTAGACCCAAAAAATCACTGTGTGGTCCATTGATCCTGAGCAAATGAACACATTTGTGATTGTAAAATGTGAAACGAGAAAGAAAAAGAATGTGGGTTAAGGAAATATCCCTTTCCATGCATTACTCACATTCATTAATACACAGACACAGGATAGCTGCTAGCTTATAGCAGCAGTTTGTAATTTATGCAACAAAAGTGCTGTCGTTCCTAGTGCAGTAGAGTTTAAGGTGCTCACAATTTATTAGATCCTACATGAATTCTAATATTCTTTATGTGATCATGTTGTCATTTATTTGAAAAAGAACTGAGTATTTGTAAAGTATTAGGAGAAAGAGAATTTGCAGAAGAAAATCAAACGCAGTGAATTCTAGAGAAACACAAGGCACAGTGAAACCATTTATACTGAAGTGAGAAGGAAGTCCTGGTTTTGTCTGCGCCAACGTGAGTTCCCTCGCTGAGGCCTGGGAATGGACCTTCCCTGTTTCGGTTCTGCGCTGGGGCTGGGCAGGGGGATTTGCACGCTGGCAGCATGACTGCCAGGGATTCCCCACGTCCCCCTTGTCTGAACTAGCCGAGGAAGACCACAAAGATGACTCTGATCCTTGCGCCTCAGCAGTCATCCCAGCTGGAGGATGAGCTGTGGTATTGTTGCCTCCATGGCCAATATAGACACGCAGGCTGCAACTGAATCCCACGAGTCTTCGTCTGCCCGGACTTGATGCGGGTGAAGCCACCTTCCCTTTCAGCGTTGCAATGTGAACATCACGGCTCTGATGGTAGGATGTCATTTTGCAATGGGAAGGACTGCGCTAGGGGAGCTCTCCACAGTGAACAAACACATATGCCTCATTTTCCAGGGTTGTTTTTTCTTTAGATCTTTCGAGTGACAAATAAAGAGTAGGGCAGAGCCAAATTGCAGACTCACTGAGCACCCACAGCTTCCCGCAGCACCCCAGTGCAGTGGGAAGATGGGGTGCTGGCTAGTTCTGAGAGGAAGGGGCTCACCTCGCATCAGGAATTCCAGGAGTGGGAATTTTTTTTGCGGTTTGTCTTTATAGCTATTGTTATATTTGTTTACTGTTCAAGCAAGATTGGGGCGTTGCTGCAATACCACAGTATACGAAGCAGCCGCAGCTCCTGAGGGCCCCCAATCAAAATATTTCTGCGATATTTGCAGACTATTGGCTACCTCAGATGGAAGGGCGCCTTGCTCACAGAGAACTTGCCAGGACTGACGCGTCACGGGTGCAAATCAGCACAGTAGTAACAAAGCCAGTGCAGCCTCGTTGTATTAGGTGTGGATTTCTACTTCTATTGACATACTCGGTTAACAGTACTTCTTTTTTCTTTATCCTGTGTTTCACGTCACTGTAGTATGGAACAACTGTCATGATTTAACTTTTGTCTTTTTTTCCCAGAGAGTTGAGTGAGATGGATTGTTTTCTGGTAGTCACTTACCATTTTCTGGCAAGCAATCGGACAGAAAGCTCATCCACTCGAAACCCAGGTGGGGCAGGAGTAGGGTAGAAAAGATAAAGCTTTATGCACAGCTGTATTCTCAGACTACTTGGAGGAGGGTGCCTGTAGATTCGGCACCAGTGGATCTGACACAATGTGAGAACCGTTTTTCTGTACCACTTACAGTATAGTTGAAATGTGAAATGAGCTCCATGTGGCAGCAGCCAAAGGAAAGAAAAAGGGAAAGAAAAAAAAAAGCACTCTCCAAAAGTTTCAGTTATCCCTTGAAGCTACATTACAACATATACTACTCTAATTGAATCAGTGTGAGAACTTTTCCCCTCCATCTAGATCAGTGCTAGCCTCTGTCCACTTTTCCCTGGAGATGCACAGGTTTGATACAAAGATGTGCCGGGGACACCCACACCTGGCGTAGGATTTTAACATTCGGTTTAAGGCTTTAACTGCTGAAAAGGAAATGTCAATTCTTACATGCCTTTGCCAGAATCCATCACGATTCTCTCCCTCTCCTCTCCTCTCCACTTCTTTATAGACTTAGCATCAGGGTGTGATGCAGGGAAGTTTTGTCTGAGTAAAGACTATTAGCTCAGCAATGAGGAGGCAATAGGTTAATTGATCATTTCTAGTGAATTAGTTGGGAATGAATCAATAAACCTTAGCAATACTGGCGGTGTCTGTGAAGAGCCGTTAGCAAGGCTGATGGTGATGGAGAATGAATGTGGTCTCAGTGCTGCTCAAACTCTACCACCCTGTCAGCCCTGACGGGGAGTTGCCTGTGAGTGCTTCTTTTTCACCTGTGAAAGGACGCCAAGCAAAGCCCACCCAGCATTGTGAACCCTCATTTGTTACATTTACAGAGTATTTTTAGAAGTATGGAGAAAATCTCTGGATGTTTCAAAATATCAGTGCTATTACATAGCGCAAAGTTAATTGGTAGCTCAGAAAGCAAAAGCAACCGATACCCAAATACATGTCTGTTCTGTAAGTATTCACATGTGCGAAGCAATACGTGATCCACGAAAACATATGGCTCTTGTATCAAATATGTGGAATCAAGTTGAATTATGGAGACTTTGGAAAGGTCCTCAGTTTAAATGTACTCAGCTCTCTGAAATGTCCAGCTAAGTTTAGTACAACAATTAAAAACAGATAGATTGTCAGAATGCATAGACCAGGGGTAGAGTTAATTCAGTATGAAAGAAATGAGTGATTGGGAATGAGAGAGAAGAGCAGAAGCAGCAGGAAAGGAGCAAAAATGAGAGGAGAGATGAAAGGCTAATAAAGGGGGTTAGGGAGAGCCAGAAATAGAATCATAGAATCATCAAATCCGTTTAGGTTGGAAAAGATCTTTAAGATCATCAAGTCCAACCGTTAACCCAGCACTGCCAAGTCCATCACTAAACCATGTCCCTCAGTGCTACAGCTACACGTCTTTTAAATACCCCCAGGGATGGGGACTCCACCACTTCCCTGGACAGCCTGTTCCAGTGCTTGATAACCCTTTCGGTGAAGAAATTTTTGAAGAGGGGGAAAGAAAGAAGTGAAAAAAAGGAGAGAGAAAAAAATGAAGGAAGGATATGAGATGGGAAAGAGGAGGAGAGCAGCAAGAAAAATAATGACATTTTATTGTGTAATCTGGCAGCTTTCACTTTAGGAGAACAAAGCCTGGAGCAGACCTAAAGGCTACTACTTATGTATTGAAAGTATGTGGGAGGGTCTTTCTTTGATGGTTATATAGGCATATATGCACACATATAATTATATAAAGACAATTACGTAGAAATTGCAGTCTTTCTGGGGATCTGGCACTGTTCCCTGGGGCCACAGTTTTCCCCGCGCTGCCGTGTGTCTGGCAGCAGTAATGCCCTTCCTACGTGCCGCGCGGTCAGCCAGGGCTTTCTGTTTCGATTTGCTGTTTGTTTCTGTCCTGCCTTCTCGGAGCTGGAAATGGTGTTTCTGGCTCCCCTGCTATGCGGCCCCCGGTGAGATGACAACCTGATACGATCTCGGGGCTGTCCGCTGAGATACCACTGTTGTTTGCAGTCGCTGTTTCCTTATGTTGATATTCATGGCAGCATTTTCATTTCACACTGGCTGATCCAAATCATGTCAAATGTTTTATTGTTGAATTAGTTGGGGGGGGTTTATTGGTTTTGCCTTGTCTGTCCCTCTACGTGCCAGCTACTAGTAAAATGGCATAACTTTTCACACTTTTTTGACTAAAAAGCCATTGAGTGATATTTTAATCTAAGGCACTACTGCTTGATAGTTTAACAATCCTAAATATTGATCAGAATCTATCTGCCTCCTTTAAAACAGGCCCTTTCTTATTTTAACCTCATCTTGCACCTTTGGCTTGGGGACTACTGTGACCATCAGTTACATATCTTTGACTAAGACTATTTATACTCATGCCCAGTAAACTGTGCTCTGTTATTATATGAGAAATAACACTCGGCAAGCAAAAATGGATTGGATGTGATCATCCATCTGGCTTTAGGAAGGCTGTCTCAGCGAAATGGGAAAATAGATGAGGTTTCTGGCTTGGGCAGATTGGTGTGATACACGTTTCTCTAGACAGCTGAGCATCCCTAGGAATTTCTGATGCCTGTTGGAGCAGGCATGCTGCCAAATCTCCCTGCCATCTACCTGTCCATGCGCTGGGCTGACTCTTTTCATTAAACCAAATACACATTTTCCGGATCTTCTTAGCTGATCACAAGATTCATTTCAAAGCTGCCCACGGTCCCGGCGTGTGTTCTTCTCTTGCT
This sequence comes from Aptenodytes forsteri, assembly GCF_000699145.1. NCBI lineage: Eukaryota > Metazoa > Chordata > Aves > Sphenisciformes > Spheniscidae > Aptenodytes > Aptenodytes forsteri. Next base: position 672,352 of record NW_008794625.1, on the reverse strand, counting down.
TGAGGTCAAACTCTCACACCCACCACACCCAGGATGTTGAGGATAGCGGAAAATTTCCTCATCTTGCACAGCAATTGATCTGTTCCTGGATGTCTACATGGGTGAGCGTACCCATACAGCTGGCTCCTGGGCTTGCACTGATTCCTAGTTTTGCGTAAGCCATTCCAGCTCCATTTTGTCTTGCCTTAGAGGTTCTCCCCAGGGTGTGAGGAGGGTCAGACTCCTTCAGTTTTCTTCCATACACTGTAGGGAGCTTCCTCTTCTCCAAAGGTATCCTCAGGTCCTCCCATGATTGTATTGGACCCTTGTCCCTCCAGGGAGGGCACCTTTTTGAGGAGTCCAAGGGATCTGTACATTTGTAGTTCAGTGACAGATACTTTATTTCCTGGTGCTGTTAGAAATGGCATCTCTGCATTTTGTTAGTGACCTGTATGCTTCGTTCCCATGCCCTGTTACAGTTGGCATTGTTCAAATCACCTTTTCCAGGGTACAAAGTTTTCTAGCTTAAGCATGGTTCACAGGTTCATTAAACATTACATGGTTAATTTGTATTTTTTTTCTGAAAAAATGGCTTCCAGCCATTGCTGGACCATTTCTGAATGTCTTTTCTGCTGTTTTGGATAAAAATCTGAGTTAAATTTTGCCATTCTCCCTCATAATTTCCCTGTTTAATTTCTCATCGTTCTAATAGTCCTGTTATGAAGACAAGAAACAGAAACATGGATGTTTAACACTTAACAATGTCTTATTGTCTCATTGCTTTTGGAAAAGGGAATGGAAGAGGAAAAACCTCCCATATGGCTATAAACAAAACAGAAGGAAGTGAGTTCACTATCCACGGGAAAGCACAGCTCTCCTGCGAAGGAGATTTTTGTTTCAGTTGAGGGGAAATGCACCGCTGCTCTGGTACTGAGCAGTTCTTTTCAGCAGGCTGCGGTGCTGAAAAACTTGTCAGGAAACCCCAAATGTGCCCTTTGCGTCCTCTGTGTACCTTGGGAGCATTTCTGATGAAGATGGTGATGAAAATGGCTCGTAGTCTACCAGTGTGAAGTCAATGGCAAATTTATACTGAGTTCAGCATTGCATACATGGGCTTGCTAGGGAGAAAGAAATACCATATCCTGCCTTTTCCAGAGGTGTAATTTTTAGTGCCCACTTGAGTCCGACCTCTTTTAGTCCATAGTACCTCCCCAGTTGTTGCGTTCCAACTCTTGGCCTCTTCAGAGTCCCCTGCCTCGTCCATGTCTTGGGTATTCCTTTACCTTGTCCTCATCCCTGGCCCGCCTCTGGGCATTATAAGGACCTAGAAACCCAGTTGGGTCTAGGGCCAGGCATCCTCAAGCCGCTGGAGATCAGGGTTCTCATCACTAAATATAGTAAACAAGTGGAAGCTGGAACTTCTGAGGTCGTTAAAGGGATGGATGGTGTAAAAAAAATCCCTATGTTTTAATAAAAGAAGAGAAAAAAGGAGACAGAATGAAACAAACCAACCAGATGAAAGCAGCTTCTAGAGTCTGAGGTGGAACCAAAACATCATTGGAGAATTGGGGATGAAATGGTTAAAAAGCCCCCCAAAAACTTAGTGATCTTTGTGAGAATAGCAAATAAACAGCAAACAGCTAAATGAAGTACAGCATTATGGTCATTACTGCATAACGCAGAAAGTGAGTCATATCCTCAGTTTAGAGCCTCAAGTGAGTAACAGAAGTGGGTGTAACGTCATCACAGCATGAGCTTTCTCGGGGATACCTGCAATACCTGTCTCAGAATGACTACAGAAAGGGGTTGTAATAGGTTATTTAATGCCTCGAGTTTGATAAAGCACAAATATAATTGAGCATCCTAATTTTATTCCGTTCCTCCAGAAGATGGCAAAAGTTAGCTGGACTTAACACAAATAGATGGAGAAAAATGTTTCAGGACTGTGCTGTACTCCAGTTTCAGGTCACCACTTGATTAATGCTCCAGATGGAAGGGTTGATCCCAAACCCACTGAGATACGCGGTTGTTTGGAGCAATCAGCCTCCGCACCTCCAGTCTGGCAGCACTGCAGCGTGCCGGGTGAGGTGCCGCACTCCAGGCAGCAGAAGGGGCTGCTCGGCTGCAGCATGAGTGTGCTCTAGGAGCCGTGCGAGTCCCAGCTTAGGTCACACATTTCCCTTTGTCGGGAGGGAAATTGTCAGTGACATCTCCACGGAGATCACAGCCAGAAATGCAGGTGTGAGAAGTTTAAATTTTGTACACAAAATATGAGAGACATGAATTACAGTATTTGTTAGTGCTCGGAGTACTGCAGACCTTCTGTGGAAGAAAAATCCCTTGAGACACTCCTTGAGTACCAAAGAGGTTAGTTCCCACTAATATAGCATATATTTCAGCTAGGACAGAGTGGAGAACTTGCGTTTACAGAGGAACCTTGACTAAAAAAAAGGAAAGAATATATAACAAATACATAGAAAGAAACATCGGATTAATTACAGATTTGGCAACAGGGAGTTTTTTTCCAGCTCAGCAAGGAACTCTAGAAAAAGGAAAGAAATGTTACTAATAAAATCAGAAGAGACACAAAATAAGCTTTTCTTTCTCATACAGTTAGTTTATTTTGTTCCTGTATTTAGCTGCTCTGGCAGTTTATAATTTCAACATTAGAGTTGAGTATTTGAGTAAAGTGATATGCTGAAGTCAAGAGGCTTCCTGCCAGCAGAGGAGAACTGAGGACTGCTTGTTTAAAGGATGCTTTTGAGGTGGTTCAGCTCAACCTGGTGCTTATCCCATGCTGAAGTTCTAATTTGATTCCAAACAAATTTGTCCTCACAGTTTTTTCAGCCTAAGGGTTTTGACAGCTGCTGTAGCTGACCGATCAATGGTCAGAGTGGATTTGTGCCCATGCCTTGGAAGGGAAGGGAGCAATGGGCCAATTTGGAGGATGTTACAGACACCCTTGCAAAAGCCAACATGCCAGCAACCCATGCTAACAACACAACAGCCTGTGACAGCTATTCCCCTTCTTAAATCTCCTCTAAGAGGAGGAAGGCTGTGTCCCTAATTGGCAGAAAGCTCCAACTGTCTTCTTAGAAACCTTGCAGCAGGACAGGATCGGAGGTGGTGCAAGGACCTGTGAGCTCCCACCTGAGCTGCCTTTACATCGAGTTTTGGTTTTGGACAAGATGCTGCCCTTTGAACACACATTTTCTCCTTTGGACAGTGTTCAACATATCAGTCACACTGCTTAAGACCCACAGTAAGGTAGTGATTGTGTCTTCTGTTACGAGAAAATGTTCATGTCACAGTTGACTTCTTTGAAGTCATATCCTTATTATTCAAGCCGACTGGGAAATTTTAACAAAGTGATTCCCTGGCCCTCTGCTCCCTGAGAAAATCCAAGTTTATCAGATCAAAAACTTGATTTTTTTTTTTTTTTTTCACTTTGAAGACACTTAATATGTTAAAATATTCTGTTTCCCATCCAGAAGGAGGGAATCTTGTTATCTCAAAATTTTTGGCTGAGTTGGGTTTTCTGGGTAATACAAATGTGCAGAAGGAATATTGCCAAATGGCTGTTTTTAGCAACATGAGAAACAATACCAACCATGGGGAATAACCCTGCATCGCTTTAATTTGAATGACTCAGCAATACTAATTGTCAAGAACCAATTCCGATCAGGTTGGCAGAGCCTTGCAACTGCTGCTGAGTTAGTTCAATCCCACCGGCTGCGTCATCGATGGTTTCCCTAGCTGTGAGGCAGAGGAAGCAGTGAGACAATAGCTACAGCGGTAGGAAGCTTTCTAGCCTCACCCCTGCTTCCTCCCGGCAGCAGGGGCATTACCTGCTTGTCCGCTCCTCTTCTGGGTTCACCTTCCTCTAATCCCTCTGCCCTGGCAGCTCTGGTTTGGGTAGAGGGAGTCACGTTCAAAATCCTGCAGAAATGAGATTGTTCTCGAGGTATGTATTTACCAGTGCACTGTTGCAAGCTCTGAAGAAGCTGTTGCAGCGTTAATAGCTCTACTGTTGCCAGATGAAAGGAGGAGAGTATTCAGATCTGATAAATCAACAGAGGTTAAAGCAGTTTCTGCCTTCTCTGTTATATTGCACATCAACAGGAACGTGGTAAAGTGCTTTTTTGTACCGTTTAGCATCTGACATTTCAGCACATCTTGTAAGTGTGCATTAGGAGAGTGGAATGTTGCTATATTTGTACTTGCAGATTTGGAATGAGAATAAAATCTGGAGAGATGCAATGTGCACATGGAATGTTTTCCAGAGGGGCTGAGGCTGAGGAAATCCAGCACAGCGAAGCTTGAGCTGTCTTGAGACTTCAGGCTGCAAATGCAGGGAGACAAGGCATGTATCGGTTTTGAAATGGAACTGAAAACTGTTGAAACTTGGAGCTGCTTCTCCAAACCCCGCTTAATTGTGGGATCACAGATACCATTGTAAAATACTGAAATAACGTGTTTCATTTTTGCAGTTACTCTCAAAATATGTTGTTCCTTTGTGTTGTCTCCTAGGATATCGGTGATAGCCCTCTGTCTAGTCACTTCAGAAGGGAGCCGTTGCCGTTGCAAGTGCTATTTTTAGGGAAGCCAGGCTTTTACTGCTGAGACCTGGTGGGGTCATGATACAGCACTGTCTCGCCACAGCCATGGTACTGTGCATCAGCACAGTATCTCCCCATGCTTCTATCAACTGTTTTCTGTTAGATCCCTTCTTGCCTGTTAGTGAGGTCTCTGGAGTGACCACAAGCCTGTAGTCAGCAAAGCTATTCTCTTGTTGTGTCAGGGCCCAGAAGGCACTAATAGGCCCTAATTAGCCTGAACAGCCTGGCCTGGGGCCTCCACCCACACCCCTGCCCATGGCCCAGGAGTCCCTTTCAGCTCAGCCTTCAGTCCTGATCTACATGGCAGGAGTGCTGGTCTCCAGCTCGGCCACAGCCACAACTGTTGATCTGGACCCCAAGCCACAGACTGATGTCACAGCCTGGCCTCAGACTTGCCCTGTCACTATGGACCTGCCTTGGAGACCTGAAGGGGACAGGCATGTTGACAGAGTGGTGAGGAGCCAGCAGCCTTGGCTGCATTTTGGCATGGAAGACAGGCCTTGGGAGAGGGGCCTAATGTTTAACTCCCCCATCCTTGTGAAGAGAAAGTGAGTTCTGTCCGGAGGTGAAGGAACCCTTCTGCGTAAGGTGCAGAAACTCCTTCATGGTAGATTTGTGCAGGGAGGGTCAGTGTATCCTAGCAGGTGGAGATAAATTGCAGAGGCAAAAATGGTAGAATTCCCATCTGTCTTCCCCTGTTTTCCAGTACTTCTCCTCAATTAGCTTGTTTGAATGTTGCCTTTCCTTTCTAGGTTCCCTTCTCTGCTCCTGCCTGGACTCTGCTTTGTCTTTTTTAAGAGCAACATCAGCTTTCAGGTCTCCTTTGCTTCTTTTTCAGTCACCTGTGCTCTGCTGGTAATGTCCTTTGTTTCCAGCAGAGGCTGCTAAGGCTGCTTTACAGTTAATAGGGTTCCAAGGAGGTACTAGGGCAAACCTCTTTCTTGCCTTCCAAAAGGCCCTTAGACTTTTCCCTTTGATGGGAGAAGCCGAACTGAGCATCTTAGACAAGCCCACAGCTCCCAGGAGTTCCATTGCAATTCAGCCACTTCCCAGGCTACCCTGCCCCACGGCCAAGCTGTGGGAGGATGTGTCCCTTCCCTCCTGAGGCCCAGTCCCAGCCCCTTCACCTTCTCCTCCCGCTGAGCTAGAGGCAAACTGGGGCAGTGCTGCAGAGGGACTGCAGCCAGCCTGGCCTCCCCACCTGAGCGTTAGCTTAGCGGCAGCTGAAAGGAGACTGGGCCCGGAAAGGCTGTAGCACATGTAGGTGAAAACATGGACGCGGAGGGAAAGGCTTTGGACGTTGCTGGAGCCTGGATATTGTAAGAACATTTAATATGTCTCATTTTTTAAGGAGCAGATGGGTAGATACGACTTGTTTTATGGTAACAGAAACTTGTTTTCTACCCTACACATGAGGGCTTCCTTTTTCGGTAGACTTGGAGATCTGGCACTGAGCACTGGATTGCAGCTTGAATATTGAGGAAAAGGCCGGGGAGCAGGGGCTCAGGCTGATGTTGACCACCCACCAGAGAGTGGTCGCCCAGCTGCTGCATCCTGCAGTGCCTCTGCGTTTGGACCATTTGGGTTTTACAGATGTTCAGCTGAAGGCACGCAGGCAGGGGGCTGTGATAGCGGGACCTCGTGAAAGAACGAAACTCCTTGTCTTTGCCTCCGCTGTTGTCAGCTGTGCGGGAGCCTTTGTTCCAGGGGGTTGAGCTGTTGGACACAGTGCAAAGCCGTGACCCTCTCAGGCAGTACTTGGACACGTCCAGGTTTCTGTGAGTGAAGGAGAATCGTCCACAGTCGTCATCTCTGTGCTGATGAACATTTGCCTAAGGCTCCTCTGAAAAATCATTCTGCTTCCACACTGAGTATGTCTTGGGCTGAGCATGCTTTCCGTGATGCTCTGCTGCTGTTTTGCTGTTTAGGCTGGTTTGGAGCATTTTGTTCCTCTAAGTGATTCCGCGTTAAGAGTTCTGTGCGTTGGCTGAGCAGAGGAATAAAAAGCTCCACGTCCGCAGTCACCCAAACCGTTCTCCGTTCTGCTTGCGAAATAGCGACTGTTTGTGCCAGGGGCCCTTAGGGAAACCTCCCCTGGAACCAGCCCCTATCAGTCCCGTCTAACGGACCGCGGCGGCGGCCTCCGCTGGGCGGGGCGCCGCGCGCACGGGACGCCCTCTTTCCGCCGGCCGG
>NW_008794625.1:653984-665345 GCF_000699145.1 Aptenodytes forsteri | reverse complement strand
GGCAGCCCTCGCGCCGCGTGTCCGCCTCCCGCACCCATCCCTCCCCGCCTCCTCCCGCCGCGGGAGCCAGGTGAAACGATGGCTTTGCTGATGTCCCCGGTAAAAAAGAAAAAAAAATAATCTGTATATTCAGGATTTTAGACTTAACCTAGTGTATATTTGCAAAGTGTCTGGTATAGAGGGGCCCAGACTCTACTGGGAGCTGCTGGACAGTAAAAATACTCTGAATCTTAACACGCCATGAGGTCAGCAGGCAAGTATGGAGTTACTGAGCATTACTGTACCGCGCTTTGTGCATACACACTAGTCAAAGATGCAGGTGAAGTCCTGAGGGCGTTGCTGCCAACTTCAATGGAGCTGAAATTTCAGCTCCATCTTCTGCTGAGGAGAAATCGTGTTAACATACAGCACTTGTGAATTACCGCCTCTTGGGAATGTGATGCTGTATTTGCCCATTGTTGAGGTCCTTAGGCCTTCTGGCATGTTCTCCGAGGGGATTTAAAAGGATCATTTACAAATACCTAATTGAAGGTTTACTACCCTTGCCCCAAGTGGAATTGAGCCAGTTTATAAATACACGTCCAATCCTTTTTGGATACAGAGGAGTCTCAGCTCAATTTAAATCTTGTGGGAAGGAGTTCCATAGGTTAATTATGTTGCTGTATGGAAAAGGATTTTATAATTTAAAAGGTTGCCTTTCAAATTGTATTGAAGTCATCTTGCTCTTGTATTATTAAAAGGGGGTAACCAGTCAGCCCAGAGCTGACAACAGGGACTTAAACAGTATGTGTTAAGTGTCAAAACATGTTAAGCATAAACAGGTTACTATCCACTCCTGTTAATGTCCAGACTCACTCTAGACTCACCTTAAATTCCTGTGTGAAAAAGTATTTCCTTTCCTCAGATTTGAGTTTTCCACCCTTTCCATTTCCTCGTATATCCCTGTGTTCAAACATCAAGACTGGAAAGACCCAAGCTCCTGTCTCCTGTACCGATCCTATTAATTCCAGGGTGTGCTTATATCAGGTCTTCTCTTACTCACTTCTTCTCTGTCCTGAAAAGTCCTGGTCTTTCGATCTTTGTTTGAGTTTTCCCAGGCCCTGTATCATCAGCATCTTTGTGAAGATGAAGTAGCCAACAGCTTGAGGGTTGGTGTTTTACCCCGGAGCAGGCAGGGCTGTAATCTCCCTTCCTTCCTAGTGCCGCTTAGCACGGCTCATGATTTTTTCCGTAAGCTGAAAGAGTAGCTGCACAATTTCACATAATCACAGCTGTACAGTGCCCACATATCTCAGGTTCCTACAAAGTTATTTTGTTTTTTCACTGTCCTGTACCTCTAGCATCCAGACACCTTGTTGCCTTCTTTGACCATAGCTACGTGTTCCCATGAAGGCTTTCCTAAGCTGTTCGCAGTAATACCCAGGTATATTTTGTATTAGCACCATTAACTGTGCGCAGCACTGTCTGAAAACAACCGTGCCTTATTACTTTACTGAAGTACAATTATCTGTTAAAAAGCCCAGACTGGGCTAGCCTTTATTTTATCTCCTGTAATTGAAATTTGGCTTGAAGTGTTTCTAACTACAGCCAGTAAATAGAGACAAAATCCAACCCCTCAGCAGTAACTCATTCACCCATTGTCCAACAATGTCTCCAATGATTTATTTGATGACTGTTGCTTGGCCATGTACGAGATGGGGTGAGCAGTGGAAATGATACTCATTAGGACATAGAGGAGCACTGATGAGAAAGCAGGTTCGTTGCTGAGCAATTTGGAGAGTGCATCGCAGACGACTGTATATTGGAGATTGAAATGTATGTTTCTCAAAGGACTAGGAGGGGACATCAAAATATGTGCATCTTTAAACAAGCTGGCATCCAGATTTTGTTACCCTTATTTAAGGTTATCCCAACAGGCCAGGTTATCCCAACTTCAGACTTTACTGAAGTTTGCTTGTGTAATGACTGGGGTTTTTTCGTTTTCGGATTTTGTCCAGAGAAAGTAGGGAGCAGCTATCAGTGAGCTGCCAGTAGTGCTCTGAGTAGAGGGTATGGCCAGCACATATGAAAATAAGATAGCATTACTCATTACAAGAAGTGGCAAAATCTGGCCTGTAGATATCACCACTATTTTTCCACTTACACAGAGTATTGGTCATATGCCAATAGAAAAAGCTGCCAACTAAAATGTTTTAAGAAAGGAAACACTGTTTGAAGCCTGGCAATAAATGTTTTCCTTCCCCTGAAATATGTGCTGAATGTATATAAAGAAGACTCAGAAGAAGTGTCTAGTGAGGTTTAACATTTTGTAATGGTATGTATGGATTTGTTAATGTTTTTCACACTTTGTTCTTTAATAGATGAGCATTGTAATTAATACTGTTCGGTTAAAAACAGTAATTAAACACTGAAAACAATAGATAATGTAATGCAGTTGGATAAATCCATCAAAAAGGCAACAGTATAACATTAAAAGGCCAACACCGTGAAATCTTTGTTGGTTTAAAATTCCTTTGCTATTCTGCCACTGTCTCTGTTTCTGTATGCTACTGTTTTTTCTTGTAACTGTAAACATCAGATGACCACTAGCAATGAATATGCAGCGGTGCTGCCTCCCAGGATGTGTAGCTGCAGCCTCTAAGCCCAGTGTTACGGCAGCAGTCGGGATCCACGTGGCCGATTGTTTTGCAGACATAATGGTGGCGTATTTATGTATCTCTCAACTTGTTTTTCAGGATCTGTGGCTGCCTGCGTATCATGAAGCTCGCCGCTTAACAACAGAAATGAAGCACTTGTCAGGCAGAAGCAATGCGTCAGTGCAAAATGGAATTCGCAAGACTAAAGTTTACACAAGGCAACAACAAAATCTACTGTGCCATTCTGTTAGGCAACAAAGGTAATTTGTTATGCAACATAATGAGGACTTGTGTGTGATAGACGGCAGTGGCTCTCGGTTACAGGGCATTGACATCAACAAGCACATGCAGCGCGCAGATATAAGAGAATTGCTATACATAGCAGAGAATTCAAAAGCTTTGTTGTTATTACAGGGTTTTTTTCCAACTTAAAAATCACAGAATAAACAAACACACTGGGACCAGTCCTGCAGTCCTTTATGGTCTGGGTAGGACCTCCAACGTTTCCTTTTGGGTTGGTCTGTGTCTCAGACTTGACCGTCAGCCTAGGGGCCACAAGGTCAGGACTCACAAGTGTCATGCATTTCATGTGGCTCTGACACATTTGGCAGGTCTCCTGCCAGCCCACAGAATGACAAGGGGAGAGCGAGTGTAGGGGGAGAAGTAAGATACACTCATTATACTGTTTACCGCTGCCCCGAAGTCCATGATGTCTAATCCCACGTGCTCCACTGCTGCTGTTAGCATATACACTCCTAAAAGCCAGCGATCCTTCCTGTAGGGAGGCAATGGTCATTCACCTGTTTCGCAGATAAACTGCCAGCAAGTGGGCTGCGTACAGAGCTGGGAATAGAGCCATGGCTTCTAAAGCAGCGAGGTTCATCTGCTTTGCCGTATCACCTTTCAAAACAAATCTACCTGCTGGTGTGATTTGGCCTCGTTTATGATGACTTAGGCTGCTCTTGGCCTCCAGAGCTCGGGCTAGACCCAAAGATCCTGTTCGCTGACATTCCAGTGCTGTCTCACAAATGCTTGTGTAACTTGCTGCCGGGTATGTGTTCTCCTGGCCCACACTGAATGTTTCCCTTGTCGTTCAGCTGGAAGAGAGAGTCTGGGAGCAACCTCTTCCTGAGAGCTGCAAGGGAGAGTCTGGGCTTCAGCTTCACTGGTAAATTCATGCAGGAGAAATAAGGAATGAAGACTGTGCCACATGGCGTGTAGAGTAGAGGACTAAGCTGAAGTTGTGTTGGTAACCTTTGTCCTGGCTATCTGTGGGGTTGGTTCTGTTCAGCGTGCATGTAACGTTGCACCTAACACATGATATTCTGGAATAGTCATAATCAAGCAAACAGTTTTATTCCATGACTGCTGTGTTAATCTGGAGTTAATGCTTGCTTCTTGCCTCAAACCACAGTCAAGCCTGGTTGGCCAGACCACATATGGGGAAGCTGCTCCTGTAGAAAAGTCAAAAGACCCCCGTTCCCTTGTGTACTGTGCCTTATGCATCACTGTCAGTGGCGGGATGTTGGAGTTCTGACTGTGCCAGTGACTCAGCAAGGGCCTGATCTGTTTGCTCCTACTTAGGAGCAGGAGCCCAACTACTTAGCACAGTTATGACAGCAGTACAGTTAAGGGTAAACCACTGAGTTAGCCACTACCTTGGTCAAGCTACTTTACCTCTCGGTGCCTTGGGTTACATGGGAGTATCATCACTATGAACTTACCCTCCAGTGCTTCAGGATTTAACCAAAGAGGCTGAAATACCTAAAAGAAAAGCTGTGAAACGAAAGCTGCTTTGGTGAGTTATGGTGTAATGCTGGACATGACACTCAGGCCAAGGTTTTCAAACTAATATCTGATTGAGAAAAAATTTTATTTTGGTGCCAAACAGGCACCCATACTTCATTTCCAGAGATGCCAGGCACATGCCATTCAGCAGTGGCTTCCTCGCGTTATAAGGCAGATGGGGTTGTCTGGCCCTGTTTTTCTCGTGCACTCTTTAAAGCCTCTTGAACAACAGCGATCTAGTCCTGATGGAGATATTTTAGGAGCCACCATAATAGAAATACTTCATGATGGTACTGTTTTTTTTTAATTTAAGCAAGGTCAATTTAATTACCAACCAAAGTAATTAAATTAAGTCTAACCAAATGAATATTGCATCATAAGAAGCAATAAGATTCCATACTGTGAGGATAGGAAGCAAACAAACCAACCCTGCCTTTCATGCAGAAGATGCTATCTGGCATTTGCATAGATATTGTATATGTAATTAAAGCCATCCTTAATGTATACATAATTAAAGCCATCCTTAATGTGTAATGCTGTTATTACAGCCCTTGCTATTTTGTAGCAGTCGGTAGATGTTGTAATGAACAAGTATAAGAATATCCCAGGGACTCTAGAAAGCATTACAGCGACTTTGCAGGCCATGACTGTCTTAAAGTAAACCCCACAAGCATCCTTGCTTTTTCACAGGGAAACATCTTGTTAGCATCCGTCAGTATGAATGCCATTTTGCATCAAGAAAATGCTGATCATGGAACAGTCGGCGCTGTGCACAGAAAGCTCACAGGTGAGTAAGCCGGCTGGCTCTTTCTGCAGTGCAAGCGCAGTGTTTTCAAATTCACAGTGCTGCTTGGCTGAGCCTCAGGGTCATGAAGAGGTGAGCTGCCCTCCCAGAGGTACCGCGCTTGGCTGCGCGGTGAGGCAGAATTGTGCAGCGGTAGGCGATCCCATGTCGGACGTGCTGCAGGGTTGTCTTTCCACTTGAATGCAGCTACTTGCAAATGTTCTGCTGCTTCATTCCTCTGCAGCCCTGCTTTCAGGACCATTTCAAGGTCAAGGCTGTTAACGGGGCTGTGAGTGCAGTACTTCCTCTCAGATTGCGAGGTCCATGGTACAGGGGTGATTATTTACGATACACTTGCGCAGTACCTAGTGCACTGAAATGTTACTTTCCTCAGCACTTGCAAGCTGTGTAGGAGCCACACAGTTCATGTGCCTTCCGTGCATCTGTCAGCCCTGCTGCCTGTCCCCCAGGGTCTCTGAGTGGGCAGCTGGGCTACCCTAGCCTTGGGGCTCTCACCCCAGATACTGTTCACAGGGAGCAGCTGGAGTGATTGATGCTGGGGATTGAGGCCAGCTTCTGGGGCTTCCTTCAGCCAGCCCTTCCCTCTCGCATAGGCAGCAAGCGAGCACCCACCTTCCAGCAGTGCCAGCACCCAGAAACGCTTTTGGCAAACTTACCCATCCCTGAGCTCTCTCTGTCAGCACTTCTTTCTCCCTCGTTTATTCCTTCGTCTCCTGCCCCTGTAGCAGAGGATGCCCCACCACTTCCTCAGCCCTCCTTGCCCTGTTCGGTGGAGCTGTGTATTCCCTTTCCAGCACTATTTGAGTCAGGTGCAGCAAGATGAAGGAACAGCTCAGTAATGTTTAGCTGAATAAAGTATCACACATAGAACTGCACAGAACTCGCACCATTTCCATCAGCAGCTTACCAGAATATGAATGAGTACGATTGTTCAAAAACCAAGTTAAGAAGGATTTTCACATGTAAGCGTTTGGACTGAGATTTGGCATGGCGGCAGATGGATGTGTGGAGTCATGTGTTTCAGGCCTCTACTTTACCGTCTTCAAAGTACTGTATTAGTGTCAGGCTCATCTGGGTCGAGATGGTGGAATTTGCTCCTTGGCAGGAAGCTTGCCATCTGATTGCTCTCTGTGTGGATGTTTTTTGTGCAAATGGTGTATCTGTCTGTAGTGCTTTAAAGTCAGTCTTGTGCCCAAACTGCACCTAGATAAGCCTTTTCAAAATTCAGGAAATGTGTCCATAGCAGGATTTGATTTTAATGATTAGAAGAACCAAAAATTAATAGATATTCCTTTAATCTGCTTGCAACAGGCACTGCACCAGGTGAATGTCAGAGACAGGATGAGTGGGACTGTCAAGGACTGACAGGTGACCAACCAACTTTAGTTAACCAAATTGGTAGTTTTTATATTGTAATCTTAACTGAGTTTTAAAGCAGGTGTGTTGGAGGTATTTACTAAGTGCTAGGGCTCGGTAAGTGCTGTTAGTAAGATGAAACTTGGAATTAGGCACTTTGAAAGTCATACAAGGTCGAGTATCTAATAAAAAATTAAAGAATGAAATTAGCGGGAACAAGAGAGTTCCCACCAGAGCAATAACCCCGTCCCTGAAAGCAGCTGGCAGCCTCTGCGGAGGCAGTTAGCATGCTCTCTTCTCCCAGCTGCTCGCGACTTCTCCCAAGACTGTGGCTTGGCTTAGTTTTGGTTTTGTTTGTTGTCAGCACAGGCTGATTTGAATATGGTCTGAGTAAAAACAGTTTAAAATCTCAGGATCTGCCTCCGAGAGAGTTTTAGCTGTGTTTTCAGACGTGGTCATGCACGTTGCTGACAGCAAATGGTTCTCCACTAGTAGTCAGTCATCTCATAGCCTAGTCTTACTTTCATACTTCTTAGCTACAGAGCAAGAAACACTCAGAAATCTGCTGCGTTCGTAATATGCAAAGATCACTTACTGAAAGCGAAATGTTTGGGAGTAACGTGCCAGTTTTCCCCTGCATTTCCCTACCCAGGACTTGTGACTACCAGAAGGGACTGCAAACCGAGTGGGCCCTGGGGAGCAGCGGGCAGCTCTGCCTCTCAGCCTGCCGCCTCCTTCCGTCCGCTCGGCCTAGATCAGCTCACGGTTTACTCTTAACGCTTCCTGCAGGGCTGCTCACTACCTGGGGATTGGTCCTGTGCTGCTGCTTTATGTGAACGGTCGGTTTTGGCTGCCTTCTCCTCTTCCCACAGCGAAAGCAAAACACTGAGCACTCCCACTCCCCATTCACACAGTGACTCTGTGCCAGGGGGGCAAGAGCTCTCCGTGGTATCGCCAGACGCTACTCTTAGCACATCTTCTGCTCTGTGTGTGTATGTGAAGGGGGTGTTTTCTGGTTTTAGGTTTTCTTGTGAGATTCCGGATCTTTAAAATTACGTTAATAAAAGAAAATGTCAACCTTAAAAAACAAAACACCAAAAACCCAATTGTAGTCCTTATTAAAAAAAAAATTAATAATACATTATAAAATATAATTTTTGCCCTAATGGTTGCATGAGAAAGACTTAGGAATGAGCTGCAGCTGTAACCTGATAGTTCAGGCAGAAATTAACTGATAATTAATATGAAAAAGTCATACTTTTAAAGTCATTTGCATGATTTTTAAATGCTAAGTATTGGCAATATCGTCTCTTTAATGGCTAAATTCAAGAGTACGATACTGCTTTTTCCTCCAAACAATGTTATAACAATATGTAAAAGTATGTTTAATACTGTTACTTGATTAGAATTGGGCAAGCATAGACAAGCAAGAAATATGGAACAACACAAAGCCAATTCTTTGCAGGCTTTCCAGGACCATCAGGACATTCTCACTGCTTATCAGAAAATATGTAAATAGCTGCTGGCTCCATTACTTACTCAGAGAGTGAGGCAAGATCTTTTTCCATAAACCTTCTTCCAGGAAACTCACCCCCCTCAAGGTGCGTAATGAGAGACGACAGTAAAAAGAAAAAGCAAGAAGAATAAAAGGCAGCACTAGATAGTGACAAGAGTACAAAAGATCCTGGGAAGTGGTGAGGGAGAGGCATGGATTGTCAGGATCTGAAGAATGCTAAATACGCTGATAAGTGACAACTAGGTGAGATGAAACTGTGGTCAGGAGTATGTAAGTTAGGCCGGGCAGATGAGCTGTCTGCAGGCTGAAGAATCCAACTATGATAGTGAACATTCAGAAAAAGATTTCTTCACGGCAAGGTCAAGAAACTGAGCAAGTCAGACTTGTCTCTGCAGTACCTCAGTGCTTATTTTTATCCTTTCAGGCAACGCTTAGGTGCCGCAGCTGTGTTCAGTGCATGGGGAACAGCCTTACTTGGAGAGCATCATCTGAGCAGGGACAGCTGATGGAGGGTGGAAGAAGTGAAGTATTAGCCGTGCTCTGTGGGAGGAAACTGGAAGTTTGGATTAAGGAACTGTCTTTGGGACACTCAGTGGAGAATTAGAGCCAGCAGTGCCTTTGCTGCTGGTTGTTCTCTGGGATTTTTAAGTTGACACATTAGCTCCCTTGGCGTAGGTGGAATTGTTCTGGTTCATACTGGGGTGTCAAAAGGAAGTAGAGTCCTTTCAAAGCATGGTTTAACCTACAGATGCCATAAAGGCTGCTGGTAAAGTGCTGTCAAAAGTCAGTCATGGAGAGCGATACGTCACTCAAAATCTGTCAGTTCTGATGCAGATATAAACTCAAAAGCACCAGCAGTCTCTGAGACTTACTGGTGGAAAACACTTCATAAGCTCCTGACTGAAATTGTTTTTCCTAGTTGTTCCTTCTCAGCTGTTTATAGGGTTTTCATCACATCTGCTGTTGATTTATATAGGTGTTAGGATAGGTGCCTGAATTTAGGTTATTAAACGGCCACTTCCAGATACAGAAGTGAGTACTGGCTCTTCTGTGCTGAAAGAAACCAACAGGATATATTTGTTTTCTTTTAAGAGGGCAGTCGTTAAGGAGAAGTCACAAGTACATTGGGAAAAGAAGCAAAAAGCTCTGTTTTAGCCTGGGTTAGTTCACTCATCCCATTTGTCCGGTGGCAAAGAAGCTTGCAACAGTGGAAGGGAGGGGGTCGTGCAGAGAGCACGAGTGGGCAAGGGAAGGTGGTGTCGTCTTGTGGTGTGAGTTTATGCCAGATAAAATTTTGGCTGAACTCTCGCTTTATTGGGTGGAATCTGCATGTACAGAGTGCCCCGAAGCCCTTCTGCCTGTGGAAGGGTGATGTTGCAGTATGGTAATGTAACTGGTAGGCAGGGATGTTTGTTCGAGGGGAGGGGGACCAGCACCCTGCAAGAAACGGCAAGGAAGCTACTGCTAGCTGTATTTTGTTCTCTGTCAGTGAGGAGGGAGGACTTTGCTCATTCCAGGAGACAGGGGAAGAGCTCTGGTGCTGCGGCTCTGCGAAGCAAACCCATGAGCATAGGCTCCAGAGGAGCGTGGAAAAGGAAGCTCCAGGTGGAGGCAGCTTTGGGTTCTTTTGTTCTGTCACATTGGCTTTCCTGCCCTGCTATAGGAGAGGGTTTGGAATTGCTATTGTTCGTTGTAAGCTGTTGCCGATACCAAGCATGAAAAGAATGTCAGGCTTCAAAAACATAATGTTGATGCATTTTTGGCATATTTTTTGACTTTGTATGTTTGAAAATTCTCATTAAACCTTCCTCTAAGTACTAAAATTTACAAGAGACCATTAACCCAAGTTCTTCTGCTGACGAACACCATTCTCCTGCTGCTTATGACAGCCAATAAAACAGGAATACAAGGTTCAACTTGCTCCGTGGTTTGTCCCAATCCTCCTGCAAGGGCATTTTTCAGATTCAGGCTTTTCTTAGAAGCCATGTTTGCCTTTGGTCCTCATGATTGAGGCCACCCCTTCCGTGCGGGCTGCTTACTGTCCTCCTCTCGGCTCTAACAGTTGCCTCATGTTTCCTAGCAGACACACCCTGACCTTCCCACCAAATACAGCCTGCAACCCGCAGTGGCAGAGCTTTGTGCTCTACCACCTGACACGTTGCCAAATGCGGTGACGGGATTTGCACATTGGTGAACACTACACCTGAAGTTACAAGTTTTGACTTATTAAAACACCCTCTCCCAAGTGGTGGCCCAAAACCTGGTGGCTGTGTTGCTGGTGAAGGTTGGCACAAGATGCTACTGAAGTGCAGAGGAGAGTGCTTTGGGTGAAGGTGTTTTGATGACTGGCTGGAGGTTAGCAAGATGTCTGTATCGGCTGTGGGTAGCGGGTTTCTGCTGATGCCTGAAAAATGTGCAGCAGTACTGTGCTGGCTCAGGCAGGCCGGAGCCTCCCCTGGTCTTGCAGGGTGGTGTCTGTGGGATGGTGTGTGTCAGCCTGCGGGGCTGACAAGGGGCTCCTGCGTGAATTTTGTCGTGGGCAGAGGCCTGTGGCATGCGTGACGTTTGTGGGGAAGGCAGGCACCGTGGGTGGGCAGTGAGATGCACCACCGTGAGACCTGGCTGGGAGGAGGAGGTGTGAGATGGCAGGAATGCAGTGCCCTCGGCTGGCCGTGTCAGACCAGGGCCCCGCATCCCCCACTGGTGTCACGTATTACCTGGCCCTTTCCGGCCAGCTCCTCTGAGGGAACTGGAGACTGGCGCTCAATGGACCAGCAGGTTTCGTTGCGATAGTTACCTTTCCTGAGGGAAGGAGACAAAGGGGGAGGGAGTGAGGAATAGCTGGGTAGCATTTAGCATGACTCAGTATTTCACTACCAAGTGCAAAGTCACGGCTGAAGAAATCATGCTTGTAAACTTTGGGGGCTGGCCTGCTGCCCTGCCCAGGGCGAAGGCAGCTTGCCCTCCGGGGCACCCGCAGGGCTGCGTATGGCGGTGGCACCCAGGCAGGGCCCCCGCTGCGCTCCCTTTTGGCCTGAGGCGCTCTAGGCAGGCAGCGGTGCTTCAGGAAAGTGGAAATGCCTGGGAAAAAAACAAAGGAACGGGTCCGAAGCCCTTGCGGGGAACAGGGTGCCGGCAGCCCCGCTGCAGCCCGGGATAGCCAGGGTCAAATAACCTTCAGGTCTAAACGTGCCTTTGCTCCGGGGCCGGGCCGAGGAAGAGGAGGAGGAGGAGGAAGAGGCGGAGGAGGCCGGTCGGCC
>NW_008794625.1:631428-653493 GCF_000699145.1 Aptenodytes forsteri | reverse complement strand
ACGCTGAACGCTGAGGAAAAGCCCCGGACCAGTGACCAGGACAGCCTGGTCCTCCGCGCGCCCGGCCCGTCCCGGAGCCAGCCGTGAGTGCCGGCCGGGACGGCGCTGCCCGGCGCCGAGACGCTGAGGAAAAGCCCGGGACGAGGGACCAGGACAGCCTGGTCCTCCGCCGTGGCAGCGCCCGGCCGGGCATCGGCTTCTGCGGTGGAAGAGCTGAGCTCCTTCCTGCTCCTCCCTGCTCCAGCTTACTAACAGCCGGCTCCTTCCTGGCTGTGTGGACTCTGGTGTGGTCCCCTCCCTCTCGCTGGCGCCTGGGGCTTTTTCATTTTGTGAGGAGCTCCTCTGTCCCGCTTTAGTGGATGCTGGTTGAGCGGCTGCCCAGCCCTTCGCGGTGGTGCGTCCCCAGGAGGTGAATCCCCCCTCCCTGGAGGTGCTTGTGGGGTCTCTTCCCACTTTCGGAGGGGAGGGGATGAGAAGAGGGGCTGAGATTGAAAAAGATCAGATGCTGCTGCATCAAAAAGAAACCAGGAGAAAAAAGAAAAAAGAATCAAAACCGCCAAGGAGCTGTGACTACAAAGGCTAATTTACCAGAACGCAATGGGAACAGGGCCTGCAGTAGGGAAACTTTCGAACGCCAGGAAGGTCTGGCAGCTGCCGGGAGTGGGGAAGTGTGGCTGGCAGCGTGTCTGAGGCTAACACCTCCTGCCTGCCAGCATGTGTCAAACCGCTTAGGGTGTTAATGGGAAGAATTCACCAATTAAACAACATTTCATCTTTTTTTCCTTAACTGTTTTCCACGTGTGCTGTCCTGAACGGTAACCTCAAATTTTTCTAATGATGTAAAGCATTAATGTTGCCTGTCTTCTGTAGCAAGGTGTTTTCCTTAGCCGTGAGTAATCACCCTGTTTTCCTATTCCAATTAAGCTGCTCACTTGGAGCACCGAGACAATCAGTGTCTTATCGTATGAGCTGGTCTCAGAATTATCAGCACGTTTGTCCCTCAGATTCGATTCTTGGTTAGACCAGAGGTATTTTCAGTTTCAGGCTATTGTATTTTACTGGCAATTGTAACATGCGGGAGGTTACTTGAGTCAATGACCGGTTAAAGCATGACCAGGCTGGGAGGGGTCTGATAAGAGCGCAGCCTTGATTGCATATGCATACGTGCACTTGGGTTTACTTCATACAGACGTTACATCCTGTAAGAGAGCTCGGCGAACTACGGAGCCACTATGGGCTATCCATTGCCCCCGGATTGGAATCTATATTAAACATTTGAATGCGATGTTCCAGTAATAGTTTCTGTATGTTAAACGCAAAGATCAGTGAGTTAATCTTTGACGTCAGGGCGATGCACAACATTCCCTGGTGAGCTTAGTCCCTTTTGGCAGTAAGGGTGGACAGGTACTGGAGTGGACAGGTACTGGAGCCGAGATGCTTGAGGAGGGGAAGAAATGGGGAAGGAACAGCTAAGTACTTGCAATTCCCAAGCACGGGAAGAGCCTGGCAGTGCTGGGCTATGGCTCCTGTTGCTGGGGCCTCCTGTCTCCTAGTGTAATTGGCTTCATATTTAGCAGTGGCAGGCTCAAGGGTCCCCAGAACTGGTGAGGAGCAGACCTGATAACCAAACACATTATTTTGCAGAAAATTTTAAAGCGAAGCGTATTACTTTTGCCAACACTTGCAGTATATTTTTTTTAAAGTTTTGAATACTTCTGATTGACAGCTTTGACTCAGCTGCAGACTGGCTTCCCTGCCTGGCTGTATCTCCCCAGTTGTGTCATCATCTCCCTTTTGGGTGATCTCACTCCGTCTCGTGGGAGGTGCGCTCTGGTGGGTGCATCCAGGGTGACTGAACCACAGCTCCAGTGAGGCACTGCTTCAAAACCAAGTTTTTGTTAAAAACCAAAAGATAATAGATCTTGTGTTTTTAGAAATAAAATACTAGACAGAGTGAGTGCTTTTAGTGGAAAGCTTTTTTTCCCCTGGAGAAAGCCACAATTTTCAGTAGAAAAACATCATGAAGGGATTTTTTTGAGCAGCCCCGGGCAGCAGTTATTAAGATCCAATATTAATGGAGGGATGAGAAATGAATGCAGTCAATCTTGTCCGTTTCTCGCCTCGACAGCATCCATGAGTGAAACGCTGACTGCCACGTCACCCCGGTGTGGCGCTTTCTTCCCTAAGAGTAGGTGGCCTGTATAAATCTTTACACTTCGCTCCAAAAGCCTGTGTGGTGTACGTGGTAATACTAGTCCCTTTCATGCCTTGGTGGATTTTGTACTGTTTGTACACTAGTTGCCTAATTCCTAGGCTAACAGAGCCGTGAGTAGCCAGATTTATTTTCCACGCTTTTGAGGCATATATGAAAGTTTTTAGGACCTGGGAGTTCTGCTGGGATGCTGTACCAAGTGCTGTTTTCAGGGGAAAATGTCATGAACAGGTTCTAAACTTTATGACTGTGGATGCCATGTTCCGAATAGCGGATCTTATTTTCTGCCTTGCATATTTCTCTAACTTGGTGGTGAATTTTAGCAAAACTTTTCTGGCCTGTCCTGCAGGAATCACATTTAAGTCTGTAAAACAGCGTGGCTGGGAACCTTCCTCTGCAACATCTGGGTATGAGCAGTGCTGGAAACAGGATCCTTGGCAAAAATGAACCTTGTCTCTGAACCATTGTGTTTTTTCTAATGAGATCAGTTTGCCACCTGCATTTCTCTAGGGTGTGACTTTATTTTAGAGATATTGTAAATGTATAAACAACCTTCTGACCTTCCTCACTTCCATCTTTTGCTTTATTCTCCATTTCCTTCTCTTCCTCTTCATCCTCTCTCACAGTCCTGTGTCCTTGCAGACGTTCCTTATTGCTGGCTTGAGACATGTTGCCAATTGACCATTGTTTCACAGCTACTTCAGACTGGAAGAGGAAAGAGCTTGCGCGGTGAGATGGATAGCCTTCAGGATTCAGTGAGCACCCTCTAAATATCACAATCAGCTAAGCTCTGATTTTTTTGAAGGCACCACAGTACCCTGGTTCTCACCCTCTGATTCCTGACCATTTGTGGTGGCTCAGCAGAGCTCAGTGGTGGAACTCCTGCATGTATACATCGAATCAGCTTTTCCATTTCATGAACGGAATGGACTTTAGTAAGAGCTGTGAACAGTGAGACCAGAATTCCCCAGTGACGCTGGGATCCAGGAGTTCAATTACCCTTGACAGGGTAATGCTGTGAGGGATAGGTTTATTATTATTTTTCATGGAAGCTTCTCAGATGTAAGGAATTTGTGTTCAAGGCATGAATATTTGTGATTATATTTTTTATTAATTTTTATCAGTAAAAACAACATTGGCACTGAAGCTTCTGTGGGAAGGTTGTTTGTGAACTATTAATTATTTTCAGTCTACTTGGCATAATGTGAAGGATTATTAACATAACCAGTCTTGCAAGTGATGATAAATTCAACAAGCATTACTTCTACTTTTTAAAGAGGTTGGTTTTCATTATTATTAATCTTTCATATAGATGCCCTCTTCTAGCTGACACAAATTCCTTTTAGAGCTGACCTAAACCTTATAATTTGCCAGGAATTTAGGATAGCTTTTTATTTAAAATACAATTTCCCCCCTTACTTAATGTAGCGACCAAAACCAGGGCTTTCATTTCGTCTTGTAGAAAGCAGAACATCATGACGTTATCTCAACATTGCAAAGTTACCTTACATTAAATTCTGTCTTGCCAATCCATCTTAAGAGGAAGAACATGTCTGTTAAATCACAGGATAATTTTTGTCTTCTCCTTCAATTAAACACCTTCCCTCACCAATACGGCCAGAAGGAAAATTGTTTTCAATTGTTCCTGTGTATTTACTTTCAATATTGAGTGTAGCAGCCTGAATCACAGAGGCCAGACTGAGAATGGACTTAATGTTGGTGAAGACGATACGTACATTTTGGACCAGCTTGCACTTCTGATCTACCTACAGCCTCCTTTGTCGGGTTACTCACAGCTCTGACATAGTATTGTCAGCATACGTGTAAGCATTAAATTGCTTTTGTGGCTTTGATGGACATTTGTTTTGGTGAATATAGATTAGTTTCTTGCTGGAACTAGTATCCAGGTTGAAATGAAAGACCAGCTATGTAGTTTTACTCATTTTACTGCCTCCATTGCGTGTATTCAGGTCATTTCCAAGCGTGTGTGTGCTGTGCGGTACCATACTATATTGACTGCTAAAGTGTCCTGTGGGTTCAATGGCTTTTGAAAATGGAGCAATAAAACATAAATTCATGAGAAAGTAACATAATAATGTGAGTACCTATTATATTGACTGAAATCTATGTGTGAGAAAAGTGAGCCTTTAACAGTCTAAATAGAGAGCTACTTGTGTGTATCTGTAGGAAAGAAAAAAAAAGTCGTGCCCCCCCCAGTGTTATTTTTATTAATAGTAAATATCTTTATCTTTTTCCTCAGTGAGCGGGTGTGGTGATGGCATATCAGTAGTTAAAGGAAATTAATCTGTTCTTGGTTTAGTTCCTTGCTTGTTTTGGGGCATCAGCTGAGTGAGAGTCACTTCATATGGTCAGAAGTACTCAAGTTGGTTTATGAGAGCACTACTCTTCCGATGAAAACATACCTTTCAGTATCCCTCCCTTACAGCTCTTTTATCAGCGACTTACTGAACTTTCCCCAGTCTAAACAAAGCTTTGGTGCTCCTCTTTGTGTTAGTTGTTTTCATTGTAGACACAGGTTTTGGTTTTTTTTTTTAGTTCCGCTGAAATCTGTCCTGCGTTGTTCTTTTGATACAGATGGTTTTGTGGAGTTTGAAATAAGCTGTCATGAAAAACACTGTTTATCCTAAGCTGAACTTAAACACAGCCTTAGTGCTCAGAGCAGAGAGTGCAGGGCATACCCTACAAGCAGTGATGACATGCGTCATCTCCACATGTCCCTAAGTCTTTTTGCTTCCAATTAGATAGACAGAAATGTGTATCCATGTAAATAATTGCTTATATCCCTCTTTTCTACGTGCCTCCACCATTAAAATGCTGCAGACAAGTAAATATTAAAAAGGAATGTCTATTTCTTGTCTTGACTTTTAATTCAAGTAACATTTCAATGGCAAAGAAATTTCTATCCTGTCATTCATCTTTTGTGATGTGGTCCAGTGAGTAACAGTGTAAACTGTATTTAAAAATACCAATTATAGAGAACAAAGACATGGCCGAGAGAAGCTGGTGGTGTCAGTACACATTACAGGGCTCCTTCAGGAGTACAGGTGATGTCAGAAGTCAGCAAAGTGTCCTCTCAACTTTGTTTCCTAAAATACAGATTCAGATGAATTGCCTTTGCCCTGTAACTAAGCTCTCAAAGTGATGGTAGCTTTCTCAGAAGGGCTCAAACCTTAGGTAATACTGTAGGGAACTTTATTATGAGTGACCTAAGTGACCTTTATAGTCCTCCTTTCATTTTTTTTTTTACTTGCTTGCTTTTTTTCAGATTTTTCAGCTGCTTGTTTTACTTACAGTATTTGCGCTGTTTTTGGTGAGTGAGATGGGAACACGGAAATCCCATTTTTCATGTTCCCCAGCTGCACAGCCAGCGTATTATAGTTCCACCTGTGTTGGCAGGGATTTCCTGTTTTAGAAGATTAATTAGAGTTGAGTAACTCTGAGTTCCTCTAAAAGAAACGATTTTCCTTTCCTGTATGGCAAGGGAGATTGCAATCTTCTGAGGCTGTAAACTTGTTCATACCTACCAATAAAGCAGTTGGTACCATTTAGAGATACCTAACTGTCTGGTTTCAGTTCTGTTCTGTTACACGGATGTAAATCCGAGTAGCTGCTGTGGCTTCCTTTACCTCTTTCACAGGTCGTTGTCCATGTAGCCAGAGTTTTTCATCCAGCTAGAAGTTTGCCTCTTGCTTTCATTATCTCTTCTTTCCAAGTGAGAAGTTGCTATCTGTATTTTACTACATCTCAGAAAACGACTGCTCTGGTCAACTTCAAACCTTTAATTCAGCAAGTGTGCAAAAGTGGTTTCTAACATAGCTGCCTATGGCATACTTGGATGGCCCTAAGTATTCATGTAGAAACAGTTTTCACTTGTTTTCTTTCTCCCCCCGCCCGTGCCCCGTTCAGCTGGTTGAATGGCTAGCACTTCTGCCTCACCCAGTTAGCTTGTCCTGGTCTAGTTCCAAAAGTCAGAAGGTGAGGAAATGGCCTTCTTCCTAGTGAATTTTGCCTCTGACAATTTTTCTCATTCACGTCTACCACATTAAATTGGTGTATTTCTTACCTTGTTATGAAGTATATTTGAACATAGCTCGCTTAGGAGAGCTAGGTTCTGGCTTTGTACTAATTTTGTTGGGATATCATTGGATGTGGTACCATTTGGTACGAATATTGACATTTGGGTGCACATGCACCGCTTGTCCTTGTCCCCTAGAGATGCACTGTCAGAACCGCAATACAGTTAGCCTTGCTGTACCAATGTCTGAGAAAGCTGAAGGAGCTGGTAGTGACTGTGTTCCTGTAAGTCTGTCTGTCTTTCATAGCGGGGTGAGGACGTAACATATAACAGAAGGCAGTGCTAAAGCCTTCTGGTCCAAAACAGGACCTAGCAGACAGATGAGACACCTGCAAAGTGAAGCAGCGGGGACATATGCTGGGCTTGTTTTCTGAAACATGTCGTGGTGGTAAGTGAACAGAAGGAAGACCCTTTCCACACGGTTCTGCGTGAAGCTCAGTTGTCTGTCTTTGCTAGCCTGAGCTTCAGAGAGACGCGCGGCTTCTCAGGCAGTGGTCGGTGGCAGAGGTGCTGCGGACCGCCAGCGCTCAGGCTGCAGAGCAGAAGTGCTTTCTCTCTCTGAAGCTCTACAGATTTGTGAAACCACACTGTAGTAACAGAAGCATATGGCACACCTGGGATGTTCTTATTTTCTTCACCTCTAAAATACAAGCAAGTATAAGTCCCATTATTGAATATTCTGTTACTACAGTTATTCTGAGGCAGTTACGGGGAGGCATAGGCAGGTTGGTTAAGATAAAATAACTGAGCCAGAACCTGCAGCAAGGATGATGAGTTCAGATGCACCCTCAGAAGGCAGCCCCGCCCCTTGGGATTTCTGGCACAGTTGTGTAGTTACGGTTTCTGCATACGTCGTAGAACTAAAATATTAAAAATAATCCTAGACAGTTTAAGCTGCATCTGTTACTGGCTGCTGCCAGTGTAGTTTGATCACTTTGCTTTAAACTGGGAACACTCAGGACAGGTAACACCGTAATTTTAAGCAGTCTTAGGTTTTGCTGTTTGTTTTTTTCCTCCTGTGCTTTTTATTTATTAATGGCTTGTTTGGGGGAGGCAAGATGGGAAGGTCTTTTCATAGCTGGGAATTGCCAGAGTTCCAAAACGCCAGAACTTGGTGTGTTGCATCTCTGAATCCAACATGTGGTTACAAGTGAACATGAAGTCAAGATGCAGTAGGATGGGAAGAGTGGAGAGGCAAGGGACAAGAAGGGATAAGAGAAGGAAAAAAAATAAAGGGGACAGTGTATCATCCAAAATGAATAGGAGAATGTGGAGAGAAGGGAAGGAGTTCATGAGGGACACTGAGATGTTTAATCTTGTTTCTAATTTAGGCACAAGCTATAAAAATATGTATTCATATATCTCTCACATGACTTGCTTTGAAGGCTAGTAAGACTTTCCATGAATAAAACTCTCTGTTCCTCTCTCTGACCTGTCATACTCAATCTTTTAAAATAGTTACGATTTAGCAGCAACTGTAAGAAGATATTTGAACTGGTCTCTTGATTCCACCCTAGCATCCAGAACCAACACGCCAATCAGTGATTAATAAAAGCTGTAAGAAACAAGCAAGTTGGTCTGCATGTGCCATGGACATGTAACTTACTGGAGATGGCAGGGCAGCAGAATGAGATGTTGTCCTGTTATACTTTCAACAGATCTCATCAAGCCCAGAACTAGCATTGTTGATTTGAGACTACTGTTAATTTGAGATTAAGAAAGAAAATAATTCTTAACAAACAAGTGGAAAATACTGTTCAACTGATGTAATTTTTCTCCCCCTCCTGCTCTATGTCTAGGTGGAATTTTGGCCCCAAACCAGACTTTTGTGTGTTTTTTCCACCGTGTACTTCATTTGTCTCATGCGGTTTTAAGGAGTTAGACCAAAAGATGTCAGCTCAGCTAGAGAGCATTTTTTTGATCTGATGTAACAAAAATAATTTTATACCCATTTTAAAACTCACACTGACAAAAATTGGAAAAATAACTTGACAAATGACAGGCCTCTGCCAAATACCTTTGAAAAGGTCACACTCAGCCAGCCAGTTTGGATAAACACTGTGGAAAGAAATTGAGTTAAGCTAGTTCTTTAATAAATTTCCCCTTAATATCATTACAATGTACATCAGATAGGAAAAACTGAAAGGAAAAAGGTGAATTTGAAACCTTGGAAAATCATAGTCAACTAGATGGAAAGGCTATAAACAGATGGGATGAATTGGAAAAGGGCAAAATGTACAGAACCTGACATGCGCTGAGCGTGGACCGGTTTGGAAAGACGGCTGAACACAGCGGGATTGCTTGCATGTGTAAGGTTACGTGTGTGGGCATTGTGGAATCGATCACTGCAGACCCAGAGTGCGAAACAAAGTGTGGGTTTTTTCCATGCATTAAAAAGGCAGATTGCTAATTAAGATACTCAGTATCTCGGTATCTGTCAAAGAACTTGAATGAAGCAACAGCAGTAATGCAGAACTGGCAATAAACTTGCTATACAGGCATTCATTTGTAGTCTTCTGACTTTAGTAGGCTTAAATCTAATCCTAATGCGTCTCTGTGCCATCATTTGCTAAGCGCAAAGCACTTTGCTAATACGTAGATTAGTTGTTTGCTAATGAGTGAATCGGTCATGTGTACAAAATGCAGGTAGAAGAGAGAACTCATTTTTAGCGTAAAGACTGGGAGGAGCAATGTTATGATAGCCGAGGTTTCTGACAGTCTGCAGGCGATGCCACAGGTGCACCCACTATGCGGCAAAACTTGCATGTGCTCTCTGAATATGTGTGCTTGAATGTTATGTTCAGAATTATCTTACTGGGGGTGTGATTTATTCAGAGTTTGCCCAGAAGGATTTATTTCAAAATGCTTTGTTTCAGGCAAGACGTGTAGCATGGGACACCGGTTTGTCCTTTTAAGTTACGCTACAGAAGCGCCTTTCAGGTATATCTTAGGAGGGCGTGGAAAAACAGTATTACACTATGACAGTGTTCAGCACGCTCACAGTGCTGGAAGGGGCAGGCCCCCGGAGGAGTTATTACCGGCTGTGATGAGAAACACAAAGCATCTTTTGTTCAGTCTCCCTACATTATTATTCTAATTCAGGGTTTACACAGTGCAACAGCCCCACTTCTTTACCGGATACTAATTAGGATCTGTTCGTATTTTTTCATCTTTTGAGGGAGGTTATCACCTGATCTTTAACAACTTGAAATAATCAGGTTTTAATAGAGTTTGGGGGTGTGATTTATTCAGAGTTTGCCCAGAAGGATTTATTTCAAAATGCTTTGTTTCAGGCAAGACGTGTAGCATGGGACACCGGTTTGTCCTTTTAAGTTACGCTACAGAAGCGCCTTTCAGGTATATCTTAGGAGGGCGTGGAAAAACAGTATTACACTATGACAGTGTTCAGCACGCTCACAGTGCTGGAAGGGGCAGGCCCCCGGAGGAGTTATTACCGGCTGTGATGAGAAACACAAAGCATCTTTTGTTCAGTCTCCCTACATTATTATTCTAATTCAGGGTTTACACAGTGCAACAGCCCCACTTCTTTACCGGATACTAATTAGGATCTGTTCGTATTTTTTCATCTTTTGAGGGAGGTTATCACCTGATCTTTAACAACTTGAAATAATCAGGTTTTTAATAGAGTTCATATGGCCAAGCCACTATAGAACTGCATGTCTATTCCCTCAGCTGTTGTCGTGGGGGAAGGAGAGAAAACAATGAAAGAAAATCATGCTCAGTTTTTCAAGGTGTATTTATGGTAAATGATAATTTAGCTGAGCATCATTAATTCTTAGGTTTGCGTAAAATGATTAAGCCACAAAGTGTAATGGCATATTCTTTGATAGAAAACCTGACATCCTGTAACAGGACCTTAGTTTCCTGTTCTATGTGTATTTCTTTTTAACATATATCTGTGAAAAATGGTAGTTTGCGATGTGACTAAGATTAGAAGAGATGAGGCACGCATCTCTCTAATACTTTACTCAAGACTTTTTCTCAAAGGAATATTTAGCATTAGAGTCAAGACTTAAAGGTTAAGTATACCTTTTTAAGTTAAATTATTAAAGGAAAGCACTAATGTTAAATTATAGTGTTTTAAGAGGTTATTTTGGATATGTTATATGAAGAAATTGGCATAGGATGGTTTTTAAGTTTACAGGCAGTATTTCACGAATAGAGACTCTTGTTTCACTAAAGTGTGGAGAAGATTTCTTTTTCTGTATTGTGGCCGTTCTAGGTATTGGATCCATTTGTTGTTAATGGTGCTTGAGAACAAAGATGGCATTTTTAAGGTGCATGAGAGCTGACACTCGATACTTTTTGCTGTTGTGAAACACCCCTCTAGTCCACACTACAATCGATTGACCCTAACTGGAAGTTGTACTTGGCAAAAGAAATTTTAAATATAAGTTAATGACAAGGTAAGGATGTGTTTGAAGTTTCAGTTTAAATGATTCTGTGTTTGTGCCTGTTGTATGGTGGCATTAGAAATGCTGTTGGATTTGCATGGGATAGTTAAAGGCAGTGTGCTCTCGTTTAATGGCATTACATCACTGCTTTGCTTTAGCGGCTCACTGTAGTTTAAGATATGGATCACTGCAGCTGAAATAGGCTCGCCAGAGTCCTCTGCTCGAAGCTCTGTGAGTTAGCGTACAGTAGTAAGGATACAGATCTATGGGTAGACAGGTATGTAAACATTTCCATATGCCAAATGTGTATGGGCTCTCATTACCATCCAGTCTTGGCCTTCCATAGTCATCATTATCTGCCGAATAATGAGTGCTCCCAGCTCCCTGGCGGGATGTGGTATACAGGACTCGTGCAAAGAGGGCTAGGGGGCTGTGCTGCTGTGCAGGGGCTGCTGTAGTCCTGCCAGATGCTGCTTTATAACAACAAGATTATGGTGGATATCAGGCTGAGGTCTGTCATTTCTTGCATGTATTAAAAGATAGAAGGCCAAATTGCTGTGAAGTTGCAGGGAGGTGTGGATTATATACATCTATACGTGTGTGCAGTGTGCACACCAAGAAGCCCCCTCAGAAAAGCCCCTCTTCTCTGTCTGCAGTACTGCATCCTGCTTTATCCCACGCGCTGCTGGTGCGGAGGCTGTGGCAGACACCTGCCTCTTCCCCACACCCTGTAGAGATGTC
Organism: Aptenodytes forsteri; assembly: GCF_000699145.1. Taxonomy (NCBI): domain Eukaryota; kingdom Metazoa; phylum Chordata; class Aves; order Sphenisciformes; family Spheniscidae; genus Aptenodytes; species Aptenodytes forsteri. Next base: position 642,029 of record NW_008794625.1, on the reverse strand, counting down.
TCCGGGCAAGAGCTGGGGGACACGCTTCTTGTTTGCAGATGGTGGTGGGGGGGTGGAGGGGAAAAAGGAGAGTGCAAATGCATTTCTTTTGCTGTCATCACATTCCTCCCTGTATAGGGAGTTTATACCTGAGCTTTGGTGCCCTCAGTACCCTGACCAAAAGATAAACAGCTTTTCAGTTGAATATAATTTCTTGAAAAGTCTAGAAGCCACTGGTCTTTCTGAGAGTCCACTTAGCCCTGGCAGTAACGTTCTTATAAGTTTGGAAATCAGTAGTTTTATTAGTCTTTCACCAAAGAAAGGTTATTTCACAGTATAAAGAAGAATTAAGAATGCAGTGAGTTACTCTTTCTTAGGAAAGCAGCGGTGGCTAGCCAAAGCTTTCTCCAAAGGTGTTTGCGGATGGTTTGGTCTTTCCAGTAGTTCCTCTTCTGTGGGGGAACTAAAAGCAGCAGGGAAGTAGCATTCAAAAACTTTCATCAAAACACTCCTTACTGAGCACTGGCATTCCTGTGATAGCTGTAATGCAATCATTAACTCATTGCTGCATTGCTGGAAACAGTTTTCTGAGCAGGACAGGCTTGTTCTGGCATGGTTCTTGCTTTGTGCCTGTCCTGATCAGCCCAGACATAAAAATAGGCCCACATCAGTTACTGAGGTGCGCACAATAGTTTTTGTGTTACTGTGATCTGATTTTGCCATGGTGGCCATAATTTCTGTTTCCCTATGCTTTATTTTCTTTGAACAGTCACTCATACCGGTGCTGCAGTTACCATACAGAGTGGGGAGGCCTACTAAGAGCTGGTGGCCTTGGGATCTGTGATATTCAGTACTGCTAACCCATTACTTCTCATACAGATGTGGGAGATCGGGCAAAAAAGGCTGCTGCTGTAAGCAGTGGGAAAGAGAGGGCTTGGAGGAGGTTGTTCTCTGCTACTTCTGCTTTCCATATATTGCTCAAACAGGAGCACCATTTCTTACTAGTTGCAGTTTGTCTCTGGGAGCAGTCCTGTTGCAACTCAATAATGAAGCCCAGGGAAACTAATTTCACTTTAAGACAGTCTTCCAAAAAGTTGTATTGGAGCCAAATGATCTGTAAACATCAAAACAGGTTATTAATCTCCTGTTCTTTGGATGTCCTTGTGTCTTGCTGTGCCACAGGACTCCATGTGTGGTGTTGCTTGTGAACCCCTATCAAAACCACATTAAAACCCAGTGTTAGTTTGCCATACTTTCAGCTTGGAAGATCAGTTGAGCTTTTTCCTTTTCAAGTATCTTTGTGTACTGAGAAAGATTTTTCAGGATCAGTGAGACCCTTGGCTCTAAGTAATGTTTAGGGCTGCCAGTGTCATGTTCTCAGTTGGGCTGCAAGTTTGATTGCCAGGAAAACAATTCATTTACGCGAAGGAGAACAATCCAACTCGCCCCACAGCTTTTAGCCCTGTGCTGCTAACCGACATTAACAGAAATAATTTATACTTGGAAGAAGTTACAGAAAATGCATGACTTTACCTTCCTACTTAAAAACTCTCTTCAAAGCTTTTGCCCAAGCATTTTTCAGAGTGGAATTTGGTGTTGTTTCCTGGGAGTTCCTTAGATACTTGACCCTAGGTCAGTCTCTCCTACAGAAAACCCTTTGGGAAAGTACAAATTCCAGTGGAAAATCCCAGAAATTTCCTTGGGCAGTTCTCCTTTGGGACTAATGGTTCTCAGTCTCACTGAGGTGATTCGAGAACCCATCTTCATCCCAGTGATGTTTTAGCTTTTAAGCATGTCCCCTTTTGGTTAGTTGGCTCAGAACTGCATTTGCCCCTGTTGTGGAGTATCAGAGACAGTAAAGGAAAAGGAATTACTGGCATATGCTGTGCAAACAGCGTGCATGCCTAAAGCGATACTGAATTCCAAGGGGATTTCCTCTACCAGATTGAAAAGGACTGTGGCTTCCCAACACCATGTTCTCACACCCTTGGGAAAAAAATGTGAAAATACGTAATCTCAAAATTGGGGGGGGGACCACGGGAAATATTGTTGGGCAATTCATGATGGGAAGCCAGGGGTTCATATAAAACACCCTTGGTGGTATGAGAAGAATCCAACTTGTTTCCAGTTGGAATTTGTCATTTGTCCTTAAATGTATTACCAGAACTGTAATATTTTGGGGACATCAGGTTACCCCATTGCATAGGCTATAAGGCCAGTAAGAGACTTTCAGAGAAGTACATCTCTGAGTAAGGCTTCGTTAGGTAAGTTTTCAAGGGTTTTAAAATCTATATTGGGACATAGGGGAGGAGGAAGATTCCAGTCAGTGATTGGTAGGAAATGCTTCATAAGCTTTAGGTGCAGAAGAACTGAGGAAGTTGTTTTTCCACTATCACAGAGGGAAGCAATACCAGTTAAGCCAAGGTCTGCAGCAGAAACATTTACTGGAAATGTTTACATGTTACTTAATACCTTGACATGCATTATTCAACTTGTGTAATGTCAGCTGGGGTGGAGCAGGGAGGAATGGCTTTACAGAAGAATTTGTTTGCTCCCCATGGAATATTTTCCTTAGCATAGCTACCTTCTTTGGCAATGAGGTACATTCCAGGAATTAAAAAAAAAAAAAAAAGCTCTTCAGCCACATTTTTATGAACTGCTGGAATGTGTTCTCTTGCAAAGGTGACCTAACCTCGTCCAGGCGGCTAGCCCTTTTCTGAGCAGTGATATCCTATCAGTCTGTCTTCATTGTAGAGCGGAATTGCAACAAAAGCCCCCTGTGAGCCCCTGCCAAGCAGGAGAGCTACACACTAAGTGGTGGAGCCATTTAAATGGATGCACTTCTCATATTGGAAATGAAAGCCCACTTTCCCTCTCAGAGGCGTACGCAGCAAGCGTTCTCTCCTGAGCAAACCACTGAAGCACGTGCTTCAGTTTTCCTGATGTGTCTAACGGACCTTCTGAACTGCAGCCAAATTGACTGTGTGTCGAGAAAAAGGCAAGAAGAGTTCGTCTGCTCATATTAACAATGTCACAGTGATACAGCGAGGAGATGGGAAGGAGAAATAGATGGGGAAGTGTGAAGTTAAGCTGGCATCTCTCTGCTTCCCTCTGTGTTTACTTAGCATCCACACAGACAATAATTTAATGATTCACCTGCTGAATGATTTGTTTCGCTGACAAAGCTATGATAAATAGAGACTTGGCATCATTTGCGTAGTTGTTTAATCTAAAGGCGTATGAGTCATATAAATGAAGCTTTCATACTTGTGATAGATTGCCAGACAGCGTGGGTGAAAGACACACATATTTTTATTTGGTTAATCAATACCTGGAAACATTGTTGTAAAAAGAGATTTAGCACAAAGCCTGGAGTTTTCAAAGTAGTAAGGCAGGCTTAATTTGTTAGTTTTGAAAGTAATAACAATACACTTCTCCTCTTATGCCGCAACAATCTTTTTTTTTTTTTTAAATGGCATCTAGCCAGATTTAGTAAGTTTAGCTATTGAGGACTAAAAATGAAGATGGTGCATATGTAGCTCGAAGAAACTGTCTAAAATGTAATTCCTAGAAATAAAATGAGTCTTCCTGATTGAGGATGACTGGATTGTCTAGCAACACATGGTTGTGCGGAGTATTGCTTCAAACTATGTACTGGCATTTTAGGAGTATTCCCAGAACCTCTCCTGCATTGGTTGTGTAGTGCCCATTAATAACTTTGTGGGCGCTGTTCTGAAATGTGTCAGAGTGCTGGTTTTTCTGAGGGTAGGACTCATGGCTCCCGATCATGGGAAGTTAAATTAATAAAATTGTGAGACGAAAGTGTTTCTGTTTATTCCAGCAGAGCACTGAATATTCTTGGTTCTCACTGATTTCAGTGTGTCTTAGTGACTGTTTGCACTGACCTTAGTGTAGAAGAACAGTTTTATAGCAAAACAAACATTGATATGATTAGACGCTCATAAATTAGTATTAGAGAGCCTTCTAGACACTTGAGACATCCTTAATAAGAAATCTATAAATGCCTTTTGTATTTTTGGTAGTCCTTTTAAAGATAGAAGCTCCTAAGTAGTAGTAAAATTGTAACACATTCATCAAAGGGAAGAAGTTCAAATCTGAGATTTTAAATAGGGATTCAAAAGAATAGTCCATTTGTGAGTAAGAATTGATATTTTGAGGAATTATGTTGCAGGTAGTATTTGTTATTTTTCTTGTGCTTATTGATTTTTAAAATTCAATGTGAACTTTTTCAGTTTGCCCTGATATGTAGGTACAGATGTACTACCTTTCTAGTAGTGTGTATATCAATGGGATTAAAGTGATCATGTTTTTCCATGGGCTAGTGAAATGCTAATGCGGTACGTGTGTTTTATGGTAGCAGTAATATAACACATTTGCTTTTATCTCTTTCTTTGGTTTGCACATGACACATAACTTGCGTGAGATAAAGAAAGATTTGGTTCTGAGCAAGTCTTACACGGTTCACAAATGGCACGTGACCAAATTCAGAAGTGATGTTCACTGTGTACTGCAGGTCAGTAAATGTATTTGACTCAAAGGGTGACTACACTGGTGTAATTTAGGGGCTAAAGACTCCGTGTTTTCTCTCTTATGGCAGTTCTACACGAAGTCTTGCTGACCCTGACTTACACCATTGTGACTGGACAATGAGCTTCTCTAAGCAAACTTGACAAAACATCAGTTGAAAGTCTTCTGCAAGGCCAAATTCAGAAATAATATAGCATATTTCATATGCATAGTCATTAAAAAGTGTGATAGACTCAATAGTATTCATGATCATTATTCATTCTCACAGTGTGACATCCATTCTGTTATCAGAATAGCCTTAACAAAAAGGCCAGCTAGAAAATAAATATGTAAAGAAGATGGGAGAGATACGGATTTCTTTCAACCATTTGTGTTCCAGTTCCCATAATGAATCTCTTCCTAGTCTTTGCCTCTGGCTGAGAATAGTAATATACCATTAACCCAAGAGATGTAAAACATGCTGCGCTGTGCTTGGAAGGGTGTCAGAAACTCCTCCTGTAAGGATGAGAAGCTATTTTATTGCCTTTTCAATTGTTGGACAGTCTAATCCCAGTGAGCATTTTAGCAAAATGGAACTACTAAAGTAATTGTGAAGCCTGATGTTTGATTTTCATAATTAGCATATTGCAAAGATGAACTGCTAATATAGCTGTATTGAGGCAGGTACAGCAGCTATTACACTTGTGCTATCTAACACGTTACAACCTGCTGGACGTTGAAGCCTATTTTTAGTAAAAGAATAAATAAGCCGGCTGTGCCCTACTTTTTGTCAAAATGTGTCATGGGATCTTTATATTTGATTAGAAAAGTCAGCAGAAATAACACAAGGGAACTCAGTGTCTCATCTAAAAAGTGGCAATTCTAACAATCCAGTGCTGCTTTTTATTACAAAAATATGTTAATAATGGGTATGAGGTCAGACTCATAAAGTGGGCAGAGGAGATAATAGCTGGTGGGAGGCTTGCCTGTGTGGTGTGTGAGGTTACATGTGGACAGAAGTCCTGGTTCTATTAGGCACGAGCTGTTCAAGATGTTTTTGATGAAAGAAGTTATTTTGTATTGATGAATGGAACTAGTTTTGCAAAATCTGTGTTAGGAAACGGGAAAAATGAAAAACTATGTAGAGATATTTATACATAAAGAATGAACGTAGCGGCAAAGTCAGACAGCTGCTTCAGGATGCTGTTGATCTTTGCAAAGATCTTACTCCTCCTAACTCTTTTTTTTGAGCTTCACTGGCTGATGTAATAGATGGCCACATACCTCATGAACAAGCTGTCTTGTAAAGTGTGGCCATACCCAGAAACCTCTGTTTGCCATGAACAGACACAGAAAATAGGCAACCCCATATACATTTGCTATAGCATAGAATCAGTGACAACTAAGTACTTTCAACCTGTTTCTCTACAGATAAGTGATACAAAAAAAATGCTGCTTTATTACAATAGAATTGGCATAAATTGATCAAGAATGCTGCCATTTAAAAGTATCTGCCTAAGAGCTCCCGATCATGGAGCTTCTGTGATTTGGAAGCAATATGATGATGTGCCTTCTAGGTGTGGATTTACAGGGTAGGGTAGGAGGGTTCAGCCTGCAGCTCTTACTGGCATGCTTGCAGCCTCAGTACAGAGGGACCCTCCTTTCCAATTCCCCTAGTCCACGGCCCAGATTTAGGGAGCCCAAGAGAAGCAGTTGTGCTCTGTGGGATCACAGGCAAAGCCGGTGCTCCAGAAGGAGAGCTTTGGTGGCTTGAGGCCTCTCTCCAGCTTGGACCTGCTGCTGCACGCCAGCTCACGCAGCTTGCCTAAGCGGGGAAAAGGGGAAGGAGCTGAGCCCACTCATTCACAGCAGGGCTCTGTCTGCCCTGACGGGTGAATCAGCTGACATGCTGGTACTTCTGGTGTGTCGCAGCGGCTAGGGGAGGTCAGGGAGGTTGAGGAAGAGGCTCTATATTTCAAGTGGCTTTACGTCATTTAAGTTAGGCTTAAAATTTTAAAACGAGAGGCCTCAGACACCAAATTCAGTAGGGGGAACAGAAGAGTGAAGTGCCAGGATGCTGAATATTTGGGTATCAGTGCTGCTGGCTATTTGAGGTGCTGCTGTAGATAACAGAGCGGTTTGCCTCTCTAGCGCCCGTACATATGCTATAAGTTCTCAGAGAACTTTTCCACTGAATTTTACACATGTCAAATAACTTGGTTTAGCAAAGCACTGTTAAAAGCTGCTTGTTCTTGCTGCAGGCTGTAGCTTCATTAGCCAAATTCAGCATCCGTTTTGTCTGACATCTGCATTTGCAGTCTGGTACTGAATGTCACTCAGTCCATTATTTGCTGCTGCCTCCCCCTTCACCGGAGTCAGTGTGAGAAACAAAGAGAAGCTTATTATAGACACACACACTGGTGCAAGTGCAGGAAAAGAGGCCAACGTACTGTACAGAACACCTTTGAGGGAATATTATGCTTACAAAATTGAGCTAGCACGTTATGCTGAGTTTTTCACCATGCCATTAGCACTTTATCGGTGCACCCTGAGAGGCCCTAATGGCAATGGCCAGCTTTGATTTCACAGATGGGTCTAACATCTGCAGAGATGGGGAAGGTCCAGTCCAGCAGGCCACCTTTTATTTATCAGCTGAGACTGTTACAGGATCATGCTATCCGCATACCGTATCTTCTCTATCATATCATTTGTATGTGTTGCAGTACTTCAACCTAGTGCATGAAATCATGTATAGACTTAGTAAATGTACTTTTAACATACAAAATTCCTTGGGAAACTTAGTATTTCCTTTTTGGGAGATTAAATATAGACTTTGAGAGTTAAACCTGGTTTTGTGATTTATTTTTTCTAAACACGGCTTGAAACAGTCACGCCAAAATTATTCACTTGCCTATTAACGCCTCTTAAATTTCAGTAACTAATGAGAGATTCTGTCCCCCAAATGGTAACAACCTACTACCTTAGGCAACAGGGGACTTTTTTTTTTTCCTAGTATAGATGAAGGAGGGACTTAAAATGGGAGTTGAAAGTTTTGTTAATTCCAGATACGCTATTTTTTGAATGTTATAACCCAAACTGGCTTTCCTCTAGTGACTACTTAGGAGACTGTCATGTTATTTTTTATACAGAAGATGTTCTAAAGCCTTTTATTTGGATGACAGTAGGCAGCACGCTGACAAAGGAATGACCGTGCGGTGTAGAGCGACCATTATTCTCTGTACTGTTGCTCACACGGTTTTGAATATAACTTTTTATTTTTTTTTAAGAAAAGAAATACTCATGAGAGATTCTCATGTTATTCTGTATTCACCACAAAACATTCCTGGGCATTAACTACCCAAAGCTGATTTGGTTTGTAGATGTTGCCATTGTATCACAGTATCAGACACTACCAAGTTGCTATGAGCGTTTAAGTTTTGTACTAAATTATTTCTAAGTATCTCCTGCCCAGTATTCGTCTGTATTCTGGATCATTGTCCTTTAGATTTACTAACTTGAATTTTTTTCAGACCAGCTTTTTCTACTTTAGGCCAAACATCCTTCACGCGGCATTTCCACTTGCATTTTCTTTCTCCCTCTGCCCGGGTCTGCTGCCACAGTTCTGTGATGTCTGCAGATAGGCAGACAACTTGTGCGTTAGTTCCTTTCTTCTGATCGCTGCAGTGATCAGGGCTAAAATAATGTAAACCCAGAATGCTGAAAATGACACATTTTCAAGTGACCAATAATGTGCCCTAGGTGTACAGCTGTTTCACGTGCAAAGACGTGACTCAGATACAGCCTTTTTAGACAAAACCCTTTTGTTATACTGAGAACACATGTAACAATAGCCTAGGGGGGAGAATAATAGAACATTTGTTGTTTTGTGAAGGGGGGTGGGAAGAGAATCTAAAGATAAGGAAATTGAAAATTAAAATTCTATTTAAAGCCTGTTTTTTTCACTGCTATGTAGGGTATAAAAACATTTCTTTAAGATGTTTCAAGGCAAGTTCCTTATCCATATTGCACACACAACTCCATGTGTGACAAGAATGTGAATATGCAAGTTGATCAAGTATAATCTGAAGTATGTTGATAACGACTGTTGAGATCTCTTCACTCCCACTGCTGAATACTGATGTTGTATTTGGAGGCATTAAAACACAAAATTGAAAGAAAATTTGAAGTCAGGGATTACAACCCTACAGAAAAACTCTGTGTGGGCAGATTTCATTGAAGTCTATTCAAAGATATAGCAGAAATTGTCTATACAAGACAATTTTTAAGTGCTTGGGGCTTTATGCATGGCAGGCACTTCAAGGCATCATTGTTCAATTGGAAAGATGGCAGTGCAGGAAACAGATTTTGAAGTTTCTGGATTGTAGCCCTCTGCTCGGTCTAGTAAATCGCTCGCATCATAGTTGACTTACACCTTACAAAGACTGCACTGGATCCTGCAGAACAACAACCTAATGTTGCAAGATCCAGAGTAAATAGCTCTTTTCTAAAAAAACGTGATCCAGCCTTTCCAGGCACAAAACCATTTGTCATCAGTGAGGCCGACTAGCGAGCCAAGGCTTGAATATCTAGGCCAAGACTATCTGGAGTATCGAATGTCAAAACCACAAGTATTAGAATGGTTTGAAAAGTTACATATCTGGGACTTTTTGCATTACTGGATTTCATTAATACCTTATTTTTCAGAAATATATTTCAGTAGCAATACAAACTTTAAACAAAAGAGACAAGTGACTCAATGTGCTGAAATAAACCTCATTATGTAGGACCTGACCCGTGGAGATGATACTGTCTTTGTATGATCTGTACGCTTGTCGAATAAACCCGTTACTTTCATTTGAAATCTATTGGCTTTTTTTTTTCCCCCCAGGAAGAAGGGAAGCCAAGTGAAGTTACCACACTCCTGCAGTATGAAGGAGGAGCATGGCGTTCAGAAACAATGCCTGTGGTACTGAGCGGCCCTAAAAGAATTGTTAAAAGCAGGAAGGGGAACTATTAATTGATGCACACCGCAGACGGGCCGCGAAGGCAACTGGCACGTGGTAGGCAAGGTTTCTCGTTAACTTCCGCCCTTCCATTGAGATTTGCCTAGACGTTGCACTGCACGCTCACCCTTCATGCAAAAATTGCATTTGCTATAACGAGTGGGGAGATCATCGTCCTTCCCATAAATTTCCAGTCAGTCCATGTTGTGGTTGGTTGGTTTGTTTGGAATAAACAACTGAACATCCCTTAGATGCTTTCTAATCCAAATTTAATGATTTTGTAGTGCCTTGAGAGTAAGTGATGAGGAAGTAAATCCATCCATCCATTTTCAAAATGGGAATAACTGGAAAAACGAACAGAAAAAAATAAACGACTAATAATACAACATGATTTTTGGCATGGGGGTGTTAAACTATGCATAATATGATCATACCCTTTTTGAATGTGGACAAGAGTATGTTATGCCTCGCCCTATTTTCATTAAAGGCGGTAGGAATGTTACTGCTGATTTCAGTGGGCGGGGACGGGGCTAGCTGCGTGTGAAAGTAAGTTGTTTCATTACTGCTTACATTCTACCTTGCTTTTCTTTGATTGCTTCTTTTAAGCCTTAGAAAACCACCTGTTTTTTATACATACTAGTTTCAACGCAATTTCCTAACAGCTCAGCACCAAGACTCTTAAAAGGGGGATGCGTCACGGACATCACTGGCGAGGCAAGAAGCTGCTATAATGAGGTCTTCCCTGCCGATTTCCAAAAGCCACTTCGGGAAAGCTGCTCTTTGATGAGCCCTTTTCAGTGTGAACGTAGACGACTGCCTCTTTCAGCCATCTAAAACACGGCTGTAATGCTTAAGCCTGGCCGTAGGATGAGGTGTACGGGCGCGTACGGCGTGCGCAGCAGCAGCAGCTTTAGGGGGCGACGGCGATGATCGCGACTACGAAGGAGAAGTGTAGTCAGGGAGCGCCAAAGAAGCGGGGGGAAATGAAACTCCCCGTAAATAAGCGGGGCTGGGAGGCGGGGGCAGCCGGGGTTTTGGCGAGGGGCTCCGCGGCCCGGCTCTCACAGCGGAGGCCCGACCCGCGACAGGACG
>NW_008794625.1:626434-630401 GCF_000699145.1 Aptenodytes forsteri | reverse complement strand
CCTCGTGCCGCCGGGCAGAGCCGGCGCGGCCCTTCCGCGGCCTCGGGGGCTCAGAGCGGCGCCTGGAAGAGGCTCGGCCCTCCCTAGGTGTTCGGCGCCCTCTCCTCCGCGAGGTTTCGCCGGACAAGCTCGGTCTTCGCTTTATGGCTGGTGATACTTTCTGTGTATCTCCTTCCCGGCTGAGCGCCTCAGTGATGGCTTTGTGATTTTTAAGCGGCGTTTAGAGTAGTCGATACTCCTGGCTGTTTTCGGCTGGGTTTCTGAGCGCTGTTTCCCTTCTGAACCGCAGGAATTTGTATGGAGAAGCAGCGTTTATGAAACGTATTTCCAGTCAGATGCTCGGGTAGATGCTCGTTCTCTGCGCGGCTCAGAGTGGGTAGTACGCGGGATGGTCGCTTTGGCGGTGTGCTGTCGTCATATACTTTCTTAACAGACAACTGAACTCCTCCACAGATGAGGACCTCTTTCTGTGTAAGGGGGGAATAAACCTTTGTTGGTCCCAAAGAGCTCCTGAAAGACGAACGGAAACCTTTCGTGCCAGAATTGCTGGTTTGTCTAGCTCCGACGCATGTGTGCTTACAGACTGGTGCTGGATACCTTCCAAAATCAAGAAAGCTTAGGGTTTTTTTTGCCAGAACTTCCTGCATTTACAGACTTTTCTTGTCACCAGATATGTTGATGAGTTTTGTTCATTTGGAATTGACAACTGTAGCCAAAGTAAATGCTACCTACTCTCTAAGCCAATGCTGCTGTTACACTGTTGACACTGAACTTTATTCAGGCTGAGGAAGGTCTTGAAGCAGGACATTACTAGAAACCCCAGTAACACATTATTTATGTTTTTGGGACCATAGTTTAGGGTTCAAAGTTACGTGAATACATGAAGGATGTCATAGAAATTTGATCGGCCTGTGGTTTGCAGTATTTAGCTAGAGACTCCCGCAACTGTAGGTCTTCAGAGACTAATTAAAAGGTGAAATAAAACTTTATAATACATTTGCTTTTAGGAAAATTACATATAAAGAAATACTGAATATCCGTACGCTCGTTAAAGGTTGCGAAGTCTAGTGGAATGCATTAGGGTGGCTGGGGAACCAATCACCAGGTCACTTGGAAACTTCGGTCTAGAAGCTTCAGTTCAGGCTGATGATGGTTTTCCAGGCTTCGGAAGTTTCATGCCAGCAAGCAGTGCTTTTCAGAAGAGTGAGAGAAAGAAAAGGATTACTGAACAAAAATTCTTTGGTTAACTTTTTTTTCGGCCTTTTTTAAAAGAATATCGGGGATATCGGTAATACCAAGAATGTTTTCTTGTGGATTGACTTGGAAGCATGTTTCGGTGGGCTTTCAGCCTGTAATTAAACGTTTTTAAAAAATTTTTTAGAAGGGAACTTCATACACAGTCTTAAAATATTTTTGTTAGTCTATCTAAATATCTGTTTCGCTTAAATAAAAATCGCTTCTGTTAAGTCAGGTTTCACTTCCTTGGAATATCTGACGTCATAAATTCGCTAGTTCTCCAATTGTCTATAGAATTCTAGCAGAACTCCAAATTCTAGTGTAGGAAAGCCTTATTAAAAAAAAAAAGAAAATCTTTCTTTGATTCTTGTGATGTAGTACGGAGGGAATGTATCCTGCTTCTTATCCCCGATTTCACTGCTCCACTACTCCTTTCCCTTTCTTGGAAGTTGAACGTAGAGTCAATAGGCTTGTGAAATCTTGCACGCTTTTTTAAAAATTTGCGTATGTCTGCAATATGCTCTATTTCGCAAATGTGAAATTTAAAATCCGGTAAAAATACAGGCTGTCAGAATGCTATATAAGTGAGGAGGGTGGAGGAAAAATACTGTTATTATTTAGAAGTTGGGTGGAAATGCATGCTGGTGTTTTGGCTGTTTAGCTAGAAAGCTGGTGTTGTGTTTCAGTGACCAGAGGCACAGAGTTCAAGTAGCTTAAATGCTTTTTCATAGATCTAGAGATACACATGGAAGCTTTGCTTTTGGTCCTCTAAAAGTTGCTACCAGTTAACTTATCTGAAAATAAATACTGGGTTGTTGGGCTGTGGAATGTGGCATTGTATTTTATGCAAAGTCCATGGGGCTGCTTTGGTTTGAGGTGGACTTTCTGACTTGCCACGCTTGGTAGCAGCAGACCAAGCAGACCGTTAAGTTACGAAGTTAACCCCTTTTTCACAAGGGGAAGTTTCTGTGAAAGCAGGAGAGGAGAGAAAAATCTGAAATAAGCATCATCATTTACACAGTTACATAGAAAAGCTTGCTTTTTTTTTTTTTAAGTAAATGTGTGCTTGTACTCAAACTGATACACTCAGAGCATTGACACACATGGTGTTATGTACTACATCTCAAATCTCAATTCTTTCATCAGAATAGGAGGACTTTGAACCACAGAGGGCTAAAAAAAAATTAGTGTCTGAGTGCCTTAAGCAGTCTGTTTTGTGGCAGTGCTGTTAGTCCTCACAGTCACTCACCAAATGAGAATTTCAGTGTGTTTTGTTTTGACAACTAAATCGGATCTGGTGGCAAAAATCATCCTGCATTAGAAATTTAACAGTTTTTTAAAATTAATTTTCAGAAATCGGAGTAGTAACTTGTAAGCAGGCCGTTTTGCTTTGGGTTGGTAAGATATACTTATGGTCCAGAATTAACAGCAGGTAACAAAGTGTTAAGGTTACGTGTAATTTGTATAATGCCTGAAGTACCAGTTAGTTGACCAATCTATTTTACAATCTGTTAAATTTACATGGGTAAATCTTTATATCTCAAGCTTTGGTGGAAATAAATTCAGGAATGTGGTTTCATTTACATATATTAGAGTTGCAGAGTGAGGCCCTCATGTGCAAATGTTTGTGGATATGTAGCTACCAAAATAATTGAATTTACATACTGGCTTCAGAAGATTAAAGAAACAAATAGTGATGCTGATGTGTCAAAAAAAAGCTTCCTTTGAGAAGTAGGATTAGAGCAATTATACTGTCTCCCACTGATAATTTGGGGGTGGGGGGCGGGCGTGCACATTGTTTATTTGTTTTGGTTTTGGCAGTTTTAGGTAGCCAAAGTTTAATTGCTAGTATGCTACAGAATATGGCCTTTCATTAAATTGGTTGTACGCAAAGAGAGGACCCAGAGTGTCCTCAGGTACAATCTTTGCTATTTCCACTTGACGGCTTTGGCTGTTGGCCATGAGGGAAAAATGCCCCAAATCTTTTTCAGTTGCATTAAAAGGGAGGGAGGAAAAAAAGGGGGGGGGGGGCAGCTGGGAGAACTTTGATTATTCAGTTTCTTATCTTAGAAGCTCTTGACTTAAAATTGTGAATTAATTGAACTCAGGAGTAATTTTGTGTCTTAGAAGCTGAATCTACATATATAGAAATATTTTTCTATTTACTTTAAAAAGAGCATAAGAATTATGAGTACTATAATTTTTCATTTGATGCAAAATATACTTAATGTAAATTTGCTACTTGTAGCTTACTTTTGTTTCTTTCAAAATTGTCAAGCCTGCATATTTTTGATAAGTAGTGTTGCATTAAATTTTCACTATGAAATTGAATTGTAAAGGGTCCTCTTCTGTTTCCAGAATATCTTGCTATTATTTGCGGTAGTTATTCTGATTTTTAGAATAGCTTTGTGAATTCTGCATCAAAATATCTTAAAGGAACTCCATCAGAGATATCAGTGTCTAGTTTTATACTTGTGTAACTTACTCTCCGTGTTGTTGTAATGCTGAACAGTTTTAATTCCCATGTTAAGTTGATAAATGATCCCCAGTTTTTTTTACTTTTTCACTTTTTTTTTTTTTAATCACAATTTTTGAACAAGTGAGGTACAGTTCCTTGTGGCAGGGGTGAAGTGAGTTGACCTGATGGGATAGATCTGCCTCTAAAAATAAAGTACTTCTAGGAGATCATGAAGAATTGTGAATGTTGCACATAAAATAGCTCTCTAAATAC
>NW_008794625.1:613309-626388 GCF_000699145.1 Aptenodytes forsteri | reverse complement strand
AAAAACAACCAACAAACAAACAATCAAACTATGATGATTGAATGGGAAAGAAAATGAAAAAAAAAAAAAAGTAGGTTGTGGGTTTAATTTTTGTGCCTGTATGTGATGGTATCTTTCTTCTTTGCGTGAGTTTACTTGTAAGAGGGGAGGAGGTGACCACCCTGTGATTTCTAATTTCTTTTTATGAGACGCAAGTAATCGGTGTATTCCCATTACTAATCTTTTGAAGTTCACTTTTGGGAACTACCAAAGGTTTAGACTGAAAAGTCTAAACTTCTTTTCACAATGTTTTTCTGAGGCTTTTGTTCCCATATTTCTTGTATCCAGAGCAGAAAGCAGAGGCTTTTGTTCGTGTGTTAATTTGGAACTGATGAACATTTTTAAGTGATGTGGAGGCCATTAGGAGCTTGCACTGGTTGCTCTTGCTTTGGGTCATTCCTGTCCTCCCCTTGCTCCCAGGCACCATATATTCACTGGATTAAAAAATACTATGGGAGGATTCAAAGATGAGTTAGATGATGTAAATTTTGAGTTTGCATCAACTGGCGGCACGTGCGCAATAGCTTGTTTGGATAGTAGAGGTAGATAAATAGTCTTGTGGAAGTCATGGGAGTGTTTGTGGTTTGTGTTGTCAATAAGAATTAATAAGAATATTAGTGTCTTTGATTTTTATGATACAGTATTGTTATCAAGCACTTGCTAATTTTCAGTGTTTCTGAAGGTCCTTTGTTGTCGGAACGCACAGAAGGTATCTTTAACAAAGCAATGAAATATTTAAAAAATAAGCATAAGAATAGTCAGTTGTTTATGAAGGCTTTTGTGTGGAATGTGCAATAGCTGGCGTTCAGTAGGATTGACCTGACATTGCAAGAGGCTCACAGTCCTGCTGTCAAGTGGTTTTGTGACAGATTTAATGCAGAAGACTTGTGCTTGTATGCAGCTACAGAGTACTAGAAGCAGTTTAAAAATCAGAGTAGGTAGATGGTTTGGAGAATATTGTAAAAAATCTCTAGAAAATAGAATAACCGGTAACATTTGTAGAGCTTGAGTTCTTGTGGTAGCTATCTGTTGAGTAATGCCTGTTTTATCTTTTGTAAATAAGGTGCTTGAGAGATGGATTTTGATATTGTTGCATCATTTTATTTTCGAAAAGTGCTATTTTGAAATGTGCTATGTCACCTGCAGTTAACAATTTGGTGTTCCTAAGTATAGAACGTTAATAACAGAAGAATATAAAGCATACCTGATTACATTTGTGTCACTACAAATAACCCCCAGAAAGACTGCTTTCAAGTACTGCAGTATGATGGTTTTCTGTCAGTGATGCGAGTATTGCTATTTAGTATTGTGTCCTCCAGAAGGCTGTAAGTTAGCCTGCGGTTTGTGAATACAGACACAGGTACACACAGAGGAGAACCAGGTAAACAAAGGTAAATGTTGTCAGTAGAAACTCGAAGCTAAGTACAAAGTTGATGTGGTAGAAAGAAGCACATAAAATGTTATTTAAAAATTGTATTGGGCACTGTATCCCCTTCCTGATTGGCTTCATGCCTCAAATTCCTTCCTCTGTTTTTGAAAAGCACTTTGGTCCTCATGTCTACTTTTTTCCACTTCATCCACCTTTCAGTATACCTGGTTTTTTTACTTTTTTTTTCTTCTTATAGTCTGTCATTAAATTTACTACTCTTGACTTATTCCTTCTCCTCAGATGCCCCATTATTTCCATCCCAACCCCCAAAGAAATTAAGGACCTGTGTGTTAACCATGTGCGAGTCTTCACTCTGTGTCTTGTCTTTTTAGACTGCTGGTTCTTGGAGGCATAGGCTATTGTTCCTTACAGTGCCTTGTGGGGTCCTGTCCTGAAAATGTGTATTAGAAATAATTTATGCTTTACAAAGTATAATATTCTGTAAAATGGAATCTGCAGAAGAAAGGACTCTGGGGACAGCTGTGGGAGGGAAGGAAACCAGTAATCGCAGATGAGGTCCAGGCTGGGAAACAAGCGGACTGAGCCATGGTAAGGGCTCAGCAGTCTGGGACTAGAGGCACGCCAGGGAGATGTGGGGCTTGGTGTGGTAGGAATCGTGATACTGGGAGGCCTGCTTTCGGATCCTGTATGTTTCAGTGCGTGAAGATGGCTGGCAATGTTCTTTGTTCTCTGCTGGCGTTGGGATGTTGGGGTGTTTTTTCAGATCCCTTTTGGACTTAAATGGGTGTTGCTAAGGGAGACAAGGCCTTTGGGATTCTCCATTGTGTGTGGTGGTCTGAAAATCATGTGGGCTTCGAGTATTTGTATGTCTGGCCTTTAGTGCTGAGTGTCTTCCTTTTGCTTCAGCTGATACAGAGAAGGACCTCTGAATTTACTATCTAGATATCTATATGCCCTGCTAAGGATGCAATTCAAGACGTCAGTGAAGATATTTAAGGAGGATTGTCCGAGTCATAACCAGGGATCCTCTAGGCAAAGAAGAGTTAGTACTTGGTATACAGACAGCAGTAAAACAGAGATAGTGCATATATGTGTATGCAGTCCGTATAGGCACATGAAATGGCCAAATGCCAACGAGACACAGTAGAATGTAAGTCCTGTTACTAATTTATGGAAATCTACCAGAACAAAAAACCCAATAATGAGTCCAAACCTAGAGGAAACAAAATTTGAAATGTAGCTTTACAACCACCTGAAAGGAGGTTGTAGCGAGGTGGGGGTCGGTCTCTTCTCCCAAGTAACAAGCGATAGGACGAGAGGAAACAGCCTCAAGTTGCGCCAGGGGAGGTTTAGATTGGATGTGAGGAGAAATTTCTTTACTGAAAGAGTGGTTAAACATTGGAAGAGGCTGCCCAGGGAAGGGGTTGAGTCACCATCCCTGGAGGTATTTAAAAGACGTGTGGACGTGGCGCTTAGGGACATGGTTTAGTGGTGGACTTGGCAGTGCCAGGTTAACGGTTGAACTCCATGATCTTAGAGGTCTTTTCCAACCTAAATGATTCTATGATTCTCTGATTTTATTCTTTCAGTTTTCTTATGTCAGGTTTGAATGGAAGTTTCATGGGAGTCTTACGTGCAACATGACATTAGAATTGAGCCGTAATACCGGGAGGTGAAGAACGCTTGTCTGCGTCTGCTGAAGGATTTTAAATTATTTACTCGTAGTAATAATTTAAGTGTGAAGAGGTATGTGGAGAGGAACTGTCTTGTTTTTCTTTTCATGGGAGGACTGTATTTGGGAATCTGTGATAAATGCTGACTGGAAAGTGAGTAGTAGTTTCTGAACCCTCTTGAGTGAAGAAAAGTATCATTAGTCTGGCAGACCGTCAGCAGCAAATGGTACATTAATTTTTGGCACAAAACTCCTGCTAGCAAAAAAAGAGACTTTCTTTTCTGTTGTTAACATCAGTCCCTCATTTTTATTATTATCTGTTCTCAGCAGGCTGATATTCTTCAGCTTCTTTTTAATATCCATGTAAGACAGACACAATGCTTTTGACAGAAGTCCTTTTATATTTTATTAAAAATCAAAAAATACTTTCTCATGTACTGATAATCTGCATCCATCTACATAACTAACTTTTCTTTAAATAATAACTTTATTATGATTACAAACTATTATGAACTACGTATAAACTATCGCAAAATTTCAGATGTTACTTAAAGAGATACCACTATTAAGATGTGTATTAAACTGTGTGGAATACAGTGAGTCTTCATCATAGGCCAGTTTTACTTCCCCAGCACTTCGGAAGTAGTGTTTTGCATCTACTACTAGTGGTAGTAATATAAGGAAGTCATATTTTTTTATTAAAAATTTTTATTTACACTTGAATTAGGTGATCTCTAGCTATGTTGAAAATTTTAGTAAGCTCAATGTAATGATCTAACTTTATTTTTTACCTGGATAATAATAAAAGCATTTTTCTGCACTGAATTGTTGCTTTAAGTGTTAGGGTACCGTTTTTTTAACACTCAACGTGATTCTGCCTAAGTTCTTAGAGTTCAGCTAACAGAAGTACATAAAAATTGTTTATTTTTATATGGCAGTCTGTTTTGATAACTATAGTAATTTCTACTTCCTTTGGGTGCTGTAAATAAATCCGGTGTATGAAGAGCTACAGTGATTAAGAATAGCAGAAAAGTACTGCATAGAAAGGAAAGGTTATTTAGTAGGAATTGAATTCTTCAGTAAAATACAAGATTTGCAAGAATGTGAAGATGTAATTTAAAAAGTTATAAGTAATGTTAAGATCAGAGAATCAAGTCTTTTCCTCATCATTTCTTATCTGAATTTGTAGTAGTTTCATCAAGATTTGCAGCAGCTCTGTATCTTTTGAAATTGAATGAGCATGTTGGGTGCTTTTGTAATGTCTGTTACTGCAAATAGGCTGGATTACAACTCACTTTATATTTGATTTGCTATTCACCACAAAATGACAAAGTCCTTATCTACTTCCACTTTTTAAATAAAGAACTTCTCCTCTCTGTTTTTTCCTTTACTCCATTATGTTTGACTTGAAATCTTCAACATTAATTTACTTGGGTGAGAAATACTGTGGGTAAAGCACTGGCTAGGCATTTGCAATAATTAGATTCTGTTTCCAAGCGCGTCACATGGGTGCTGTTTGAGCTTAGAGAAGTTTGGTTATCATGGTATGTTTTCATCTGTGCGTTGGGGATGAGGCGGTTACTTTTTCTTTCTTCGGTGTCTTTGCTTGGTAAAATTCTCTTGTGTTTATGTCCTTGAACATACATGATGTCAACTGCCATGGACCTTACGGTATGTGAGATGCTACTTTAAGATAAATGCAAATGCTTAATTGAAAAATACTTTGTAGCAGCTATGGTAGTTGAAATGAATAGCAAATAGGTTTTGTGTGCTTTATATTAGGATGGAGAAAAGGTAAATGTATTCTTAAGTGGCCCCATTTAAAAAAAATCCATTTAAGTGGCCACATATAATCATCCCAGCTGATGCACAGCCTCCCTTTGCCTAGTATCTGTGAAAATGCTTTTGTTGAAAGAAAACCTCCTTTTTGTATTTAAAAAAAAAAAAAATTCCATAAAAAGTAGGTAGAAGCAGACTGTAGTATAGCAGCTGAAGTATTTTTAAAGCATCCTATTAAAAGATTAAGAAGTTAGAATCTTTAGTGTATTGTCATGGGAACAGAAATTTCAATGATTAACCCCCTTCTATTTATAGCTGTTTTCTCTGAGTTAATATTCCTGTTCCAGTTAACTTCTAGGTAAATTTTATGAGAAGCCGGAGCCATTCTTGCCTTAGTCTTATCACTGCAGCTAACGATTTCAGTGTCCTCAAGTTACTTTCTTTTTAATGTGAATTTCACAAATCATGTTGCTGTATTTTCAGATTTATTTGTACTTTGATAACTTGTCAACTTCTATTGCATGCAACTACAGGATTTAAAAAGGCCTTCAGCATTTGATGGCTCCTTTTGTCTTCCCATCACTACTTGTTGATTTTTAAAATACTGGTATATCACTGCTTAAGACTGATCTTCTGGGGTTATTGGCTCATGAGAACGAGAGATGCGGGCTATATGCACTATACTGATAAAGCTCGAAAGAGCCAGACCTAATATATACCAATAATTATGAAAAATTTCCACCGTCTTGATACCAAAAGTTGCTGCTTCATTGTTAATTTAATTGGGGTTTGTTGGCCAGGAAAATAGCATGCTACTTTTACTGTGTTTTTTAACTCTCTTTGTGGCGTAATAAAGGGTTTCTACCTATGTAATGGTGGTTTTCTTGACAAACAGGCAGTGTGGTTGGTTAGACCCCTTATATAAGAAGTCTTCAGAAATGGCAGCATTCCTGAAACTTTTGGCTCAAGCTTCTAATTTTGGTGATTAACAGACCCAGTTAACCTGAAGAAAGGTCTCTTGGGGTGCGGTGGCAAATGAAATGGTGTGTTGTTTAATTTTCTGTTTTTCTGTGATGTACTTGTGAGAAGTAAAATAGGATTATAGAGGGGCTTTGTTTTCTTTCTGCCTTATCATGGGAGAGAATTTGAAAGGAGTTAAGGCAAATATTTTTCGAGTCTTTCCTCAGGACTTGCACCCTTTGGTATATCACTCCTTTGCTGTCAGGTGTGATGGTGAGAAATTTTTATCATGGTCAAACCATTGATGCTTGTGTGAAAACTGAAAACTCTTTGCTTTCATTTGCAAGAGTCACTTTTTTGGTTTCTGATCTTACAGCATATTTTAAGAATTGCTTTCTTAACTACAAATGCTGCTGCTCCAGTGCTCTTCTGTGTTCCCGGACTTACATACCTTGTATACTACTACTACTACTACCGTTGATTGGAGGTGAAGCAACATGCTCTGGAACAGAAAGTTGTTCTGACGTTGTGAAGTGGTTGTCAAAAGAAAGTCTCTCTAGTGGTTTGCTCTGGAAGAAGGAGGAGCTCATGCTTATTTATCAGAGAAAGAGAGAGCTTTTAGGTGCCTATTGCCAGAAACTGATGTAAATATTGATCTCCTAATTCAGTGGTAGCAGGAGGATAAATACATTCTCCAGAATATATCAGTTGCCTCCTTTCCTTAGTCCTTCCACACCTTGCCTGTGAGAATGTCAGAGAACATACCATTTTCAGTCCAGCCTTTGTCAGGTTCCTCTTTAGTCTTGTGGTTTTGGAGGTGTTACACAGAAAGTTAAGAGGGTTTTATTTTATTCTTTCCATTTTGGTTCATCTCAGTGTCAGGAATTGCTTTGCAATTTGATCATACTGAATAAAGAATTATTCTTAATCTGGTTAGAACAGTTCTATTCACTATGGCATCTACGATACTAAGGGTAAGAACTCGTTCACCTGTGTTAGAGATTTGCCAAGCAGATTGCTCTCTTTATGGAGGAAGCTTATTCCCCAAGTATTTCTGTGCTCTGCCAGTGCTGCTATCACACAGGGTCATAGCTGTTGCTACTCTTTGTGCGAAATTCACTGAGGGGAATACACACGGCAATGCACTGAAAAGGGTACTTCGAGCAAGTTACAGCTCTGGTACTACTATAGCTCTGTTCCCTCTCAGAGCATAGAAGTAAATTTCTCACTGCAGTGTTCCCTGATGCCACAAAAAGCTTTTATTTCTGTCAGAAATAAGCCTGTAGAAAAGATAGTTCTTTACTGAAACCTTTTCATTAATGAAGGAAGCTGAAAAATGCTGTATAGTCTAAATTACTATGCTGAGCATTGCAGCTGATGAAAACAGAAGTGGTTTTTTTTTCTACATCAAGTGTTCTGTAATTTTAGGTGATATGTTTAAAAGCAGTGTAAAACATATGAATACTATTCAAATCTGACTTTCGGATCCAAATCCAGATTTGAACTGTTGATTTGATGAGAGGAGGGTTTTTTTTTTTTTTTTTTTTTTTTTTAAACCAAGCACTCCCCTGCTTTTAGCCTGGGAGTAGTGCAAATTTACTGTTCTTAAATTATGTAATATTATGAGTTGTCATGCTGAAATTATGCTTGATATTTTTACTTTTTTTCGGGGGGGGGACGACCCAACCCTCAGAATACTCACCCAAAACCCAACCAAGCTTCCATGAGCAGAGCCTGGTAGCTGCATACTTGTTGAGTTATTCTTCCTGTTTTTGATACGTAGTAACTTTCATAAAGAAACCCAATTAATTTTATTAATATGGAGGGGAATTTAGTTTTTTTAAAAAATAAATAAAAATTGTTGGTGATGCTAGGAATTATTTATCAGCTCTAAGACGACAGAATCTTTGATAGCCACAGACTTTTTTTTTCTTGTTAAATAATGGATATCCCAGATGATCAAGAAGGTTATAGAACTTTTATGTAAAGAGGCGTTAAGGGAGACAGTCTACCAATATATATTGCGTGGCAGCTTTTATTGAAGAAAAAATAGCTAACGAAAGGGATAAAATAATCTTGCTATAAATATAGATATTAATGTAAAGGATTATATTAGAACCTGGGAATGTGATTATTTAAATTTAGATCAGAAAACTTGGTCTCAAAATCACTCCCAGATACATTCTAGATTGTAAACTGTGCACTGATTGCCATTGTACTGCCAATCTTAAATTCATAGATAAGGGCTAGAAGGAATAGGGGTATCATAAAAATTCTGTCATTTCAATGTTTCAGAGGAAGTGTAAGAATTAAACGAAAAGCCCAAACTTGTATTCAGGCTTGCTATTAGTTTTCTGTTCAGTTTTGCCTGGTTTTCTCCACCCCTTTAAATGCGTATCAGGTTTGCTGTTGAGCAGCTAATACCAGCAGGAGGGTGGCTGTCCTTGCTTTCTTCAAACCCTGCTCATCTTGCTTCCATGTTCCCCTAGTGACGCTCTCCCTTTCTATTTTGTAACACAGTTGAGGTTCTTGGAGGGTTTCCATACACACACTGAGAACCTGAATTTGTACATTCCGGCATATAGTATGCAACTCTTTTGATAACACCCTGAGCTTTCAGCACCAGAGTATGAGGCAATAGAAGTCTCGCTACCTGAAAGAGGGGGGAGTGGGGAGCAAGAGCAAATTAAAATGCACAGTGTTTCATTACCTAAAAGAGCTTAATAGATCTGTTTTTGAGTGTTGGATATAGCTGAAGGTAAACTGTGTTTGTTAAGTGCTTGAATTTTTCCTTGCTTCATCACAAGAAATACTCTTGGTGATTACTTTTAGTTTCAAATGGTATTTACTATACACATGATGTTAGTGATGAAATACTGTTGCTATTTATCATGTGGTAATATTTGGAATCAAACAGCAAGTTGGACCACAGCAGCATGTCTTTGAAGTATGCTTAGCTAGACACTACTGTGTTCGTTCATAATCTCTTGCAATCCACACTTTGGAGTTTGTTTTAATCGTAAAGAACAAAGCCTTTAAACTGGTATCTGGAGCAGAGTGGGAAGTAGCTTCACAAAATGGCTCATAACAATTAATTACTGAAAAATTAATTGTTTAGTCTTGCTAGTTAACTACTAATGGTGTTCTCATTTATATAAAATCAAATATGCACACAACAAAAAGCAGAATTTCAGAACTAAATAGAAGTAAATTTGCATAGTTTCACCATATTAGGCATTTAATAGAATGTAAATGGGAAGTGAAACATCAGCATCTGAAAGCAGTGAACAAAATAAACTGCACAGAAGAGATCACAAGAAACAGAAATCATGAGTAGTCCTATTAATAATGTTTCAAGTAACTAAATAATTGCGATCTTTGCAGAGCCAAGATGAAGACTCACTGTTTTATTTCTCTGTTTAAAATGCAAATAAATACTTATTCATTTAGTAACTTTTGGGTGGAACCAGTAGGGTTTTTCGCAGTGTTTTTTACACCTATGACGCACTAGTGAGTAGAAGATGCATCAACAATAAAGGCCATATTCAGGTATCCTGAATTCTGAGGAAATGCCTAGTCAGCAAGAGCTATGCACCTTAAGTCTGTCGGGTTTTAAGCCTGTCAGAGGGAAATTATGGAGAAGGACTTCATAAACTTCAGAATGTCTGAAAATGGCCTTGAGCTCATTAAATGAATATAAGATTTCTTTATCAAAAAATGATGGTGTGGAGGTAGTTTTGTTCCTTAACAAGTCCTCGTGTTCTGTGTTATGCCCAATAATTAAGTTAGCTTCAAAAGTAGGTTTTAAAACAAAAGTATGGGGCATAATTGTGGTGTGATACAGGACCAAAAGAACCGGTGCTTCACTGATATCTCACAGGTATAGAAATTGCTGTGCTGCTGGCAGTTAATGTCCCCCTCTCCCAGACTTTCGTTTTCAAGTACTGCTTTAGATGTAATGAAAATCCATGTGGAATAAATTTTTTTTATGATTGATTGCAATCTATTTTAGAATTCAGAAAGATGAATTGTAGTAGTATGACTGCTGAGGGTGTGCAGTGATTGCAGACCAGTTGATTGGCAGTTCATTAACTCTCGCAAATATCTCTGTAGGTGTCACAAAGGCTTGTGCAGGGTGGTGGATTTGTTTGCACCTGCCTGAACTACTGCTCGGTGGTTAAGTTAGCTCAGTCTCAAGCCTTTGAGCTTCACACTCCGTGTGTGTCCGTGTGTGTGCATATAGGTATGGATTTCTTGGAGGAGGAGCACTGCTCTGTGACCACGGCTTCTAATTCTTCACTTCTGTAAGCCAGATTTAGTGAACCAGATTTAGAAAAGCTGCAGCACTGACCTGGAGGTATAAGTGATCTGTGGGCTCTGGGAGGAGGTGGGGGAACTTATTATGTCTTCACGTGGATGAGTCTGTTCAATCTAAACTACTCATTTCTTTGTCACCAGCTCTGGAGCTACTAAACCAGTTGGGTAATCACTTGTGCCCTGAACTGGATTGGAACTGGAAATGATCTGGAAAGTGTTACTCATTTGACTCCATGTTTATGAATCAATATAAAGCATATCTAAGCACTTGTTTGTGAGTCATCTGAAATCATAAAAACACTGCTGTTTTTATAAAATGGTCACGCGCAGCCTAGAACTTTGTGCTTTTTGAACTATAGAGTACCCTCAGATCTAGTACATTCTCCAGCCCAGAATCTCTCCTAGGATGTTTTAGTATTCTGCAGTTGTTGTTCTAAGTTATCAACACTGGCAGCCAGCCCTCTCCAATACTGAGCGCGTTTGCAGGGTCTCCCACTTACAGAGACTTTACTAATCTTGATTTCAGCACACTGCTCTCAAATCAGAGAATGATTGGTTGCCTACCAGAATGAGAGAGGAAAAATTTGCTATCTATTAGAGTCTTTTTTTGTTAAGCTTCATTAACAGTGATGTGTTCCCCTTCTGCTTTGCCCAGAGGCATTTCTTTTGAAGGTGGCAGAGCAGAAGAAAAATGGTTGAATCATTCTGGGAAAATAAAATAAATTATTTTTGTTTAGGTTTTTGTTTGTTGATCCTAAATCGTGCAGGTGATGCCTTGCGGTCTGGAAATACCTGTTCTTTGTTCCTTTAGTTGAAGGTCCTTCATTTTCCAGTGCCAGTAAGAACCCTAAGTCGTTTGCTCTTTTGTTGACTTTATTGTAAGGACAAAAGATTGTAATTTGCCTCACAACTGCAATCATTCTGGGTTCTAAACTACAGTGAGTAGGTTACTTAACCCTGAGCACCAGCAGGATATATGACTGTGAAAGAGGGATTCTGTGCTTCCCTCCCCCTCCCAAATTAAATTCAAATGTCAGTAACTGACACACTGTTAAAAATCAGTATTTTCAAAATAAAGAGTTGATGAAAGCTTGCAAGATCTCTTTAGTATTGTCTTACAGTTCTAAACTGAAAGGAATTCAGCAGTGTCTGTAACCAAGTAAAAAAAAAATCTGATTTATTGTAAAGCATATTAGTACGTGCTTGTGTGAGTATAAATTTCTTTTAAACAAGCCTGTTGGACACTGAAGGGGATTTCACAGAGGTGAGCCATAGCTTAGTGAGGCTGGCTCTCTGGGTAGAGTGAACATGGCTTCGTTAGAGGGTGATTCATAGCAGTTGAGTACAGAGCTCCTGCTCTGAATCACCTGCTGGACAAATGTAATTATGATATTGAGTTCTTCTTAATGAAGACATGTGACTGAATTTAGCTTCAAATCATGTTTCTAACTGTTATCCATTTAACTTAAAGAATAACACTGACCCACATTTTTTAGTCATTCATGAAAATGCTTTGTGGTCTTTGTTTTGTCTGTCTTAAGGAAAAAGAAAGGCTGTAAACTGACTTGTAGTTCTGACAGATCTCTTTTTGCAACTCATTTGGCTTAGAGCTTGGTATTCTGCAGTTTCTGTCTCTGCTTGGTTTTTTATTTTCTGTGGGTATTTTTACGTGATGAGAGCTTGTAGCTATATGCCTGTTTGTTTTGGTTAAAAAGATTTTTGTACAAGATAGGTGGGTTTCATAGAGCAATTGTGTCCTGCATTTTAAAGAAGAGGCTGAGGCTTTTTTTAAAGGATATTACTGTTTTTTGACCAACCACCAACACCTGTGTAAGCAGAACACAAGGAAGAACAGTGCTGTGTGTATAATAGTATGCTGTCTATTATCAATAAAACATTTTGTCTCTTGATAAAGAGTGCAGAAATAAGTGCCACCTTTAAAAGGTCAAAACTGGTCTCTGCCGTTGAAGAGACTGTGGGCACTGCATAATTAGGATGATGCTTATGTACAGTTCTACTGTTTGGATCAGTCTGCACGCAACACTATGCAATATATAGGAAATAATTTTTTCAGATTCAGGCTTTAACTTGCATTTTCAACATTTGCACTAGGATGTGCAGTATGTGGAAGTTTAAAGTTGCTGTGATTTAGCCAGATGTGCACTGCTGCAAGTTCTTTTTTTTTCCTCACTGTTTTAATTCCTGAACTTGGGTTGTAATGGCTTAATTACTGATAGTGAAAGTTCTTGAAGAATTTTGTGCCTACTATTGTTGAAACTTAGGACTGAGGAAGGAAGGAAAAGAATATTGCTTTATATTTCTTTTTTTTTCGTTTGAAGATATTTGGTGTATTTACTGATGGTTAATCCTCTTGTCTCAGACTCAGTGAAATGGTGATTTTCTTCATTGCTGAGTGGATGCTACAGCAGCTAATTCAGCTTGACATTCGCTTGTCCAATCTTCAGTGCTATTGAGGGCATGAAATGCACAAGACGGCTTTGAGGTAGCTGAAGATGTGAACTAAAAGCTATAAAATACCCTAGCTGTACGTTTCTGTATGTATCACTGTCCAAAACATCTGCTGGTGCTCTCAGCACTGGTCCTGATGCCATCCTCAGTGCATTCTTCCAGGGCAGGAGATTTATTTGCAGAGAGGAAGATACTCAAGAAACTGCTGTATCATGTCAGTCAACCCACTCAGAGTTCCTTATCCTAAAGCAAACCCGGACTATCCTCTCTAACAAACGGTTTCTTTGTGTGCTCTGGCGGAATTCACAGAGGAGCCTGTCTGATCGGTCTAGAAGTTGTTACAGAGTAGAAGACCATAGGGCCACAATTAGCCCAGTAATTTCTATGTGGCATCTTATACTGCTTATGAATGATTTTTTTTATCCCCCCCCCCCCCTTCTTTTTTTTTTGTGT
>NW_008794625.1:607242-612691 GCF_000699145.1 Aptenodytes forsteri | reverse complement strand
GAGTCTTTTGCTTTGTAGTGATGATTTTTTTTTTGCCCCCCCCCCCCCTTTCTTTGTGAGTGGCCTACTTCCCTGGCTTATAATTGTTTCTGTTTTACATTAGATGCCACACAGGAGTTTTAGGCAAAAGTTTCTTGTACCTTTTCCCCCTTTCTTCCCTGGTACAATTTTTTTTTTGTCATACATTCATAAGTGTTTCTGTGGACATAAAGAAGTATAGAGGGTAGTTATAGAACTGTAGAAAGTTTTACTGTATTGTCGCAGGCATTTTGATTGCCACCACACATTTTTATGATTCCTGAATTACTTTGTAAGCTTGTTAATGTTTTTTCTAAAACTGTGATTTGCATAGAAACAGTATCTATGTAATAAAGGTGTAATGAAAGGATTCACAAAAATGATTATTTTGCAAAATGCTACTTCTCATGCAGAAGTTGCAAGCTGAAATGGGATAGGATTTCTGTTAGGTCCCTAGTGGTACTTTCTGTAGAAGTGGTATGGGTGTGGACCCAAGGGCAAGTGCCGAAGGTGGTTTTGTGTTGTGTTTTTGGCTGAGCTCACAGTCAACAGAGACCCGTGAAGGAGATCCCGCTGGTAACGTCCAGGTGACAGTTACATTTTTCCCATGTTCCCCAGAGAGGTGCAGTGGGGAAAAGGTGTGAGCTCATCAGGGAGTCCAATTTTCACCACTTGAGGCAGTTGCTTCAAGTCTTTCTGATCTTTACTCTGTTCCCAGAGATTATGCTTGCATGTTTCTTATGTAGTTGGAGTTCTCACTAGCTGTTTATGGTAGTTAAAAGGCCAGCAGAGTTTGTATCTTGGTCTGTTAAGTAATATAGTCACCAGCCTTTGAAAAATTTTCCACTCATGCTTTGAAGGTAGGAAGTGTACTGGCATATGAAAGGTTGACCATGATGTGATCTGCAGATCACATGTATATGCTGATAACTGTCTCTCGTAACCTCTGTTCTGCTGGTCTGAAAAATGAGAAACGTCGGCTAACTAGAAAAATAAAGCTGCACACTGTCATCCTGTAATGAAGGATTTGTTTCTAATGCTTGAATATAGTAGTGGGTAGTTTGTCTGTATACATCAGAAATGTTTTAAAGTCTGGAGGGCTAGCCATTCTCCTAGCTATCCTCAGTGTACGGTTGGTTGCAGAGGACCAGCAGGAAGCCTGTTGTCAATGTCATGTCTGAATTGCAATGGAGATGCAAACTACTGTGAGAATAGAGAGGAAAAAGGACAGAGAGCTGTAGGGAAGCAAGCAGAAAACTAGCAAGCGAGAGACTGTGGAGAACACAGGAACTGGTAAGCTGTGGCAGGAACTATTCACAATGTACTGGCTTGTTAAATGTGTACTATTTATGGACCCTAGATATTTTCTGGGCTTCATGCATGTGCCTAACCCTCAGATTGGATGCCAGTGCATTGACCACTGTGCTAATACACGTTTCTTATTTCTCACCAAATTCTGAATAAGGCATGAGGAGCATTAGCTCTCATTGCCTTGCCAGTGTCTTAGAGATGAATACAGTGCAGGAGGTTGACTCTGTCTAAGATGGGAATAATTTGAAGCATGATAGGAACCGAGCAGCCATCTCCCGTTCCAGCTCACAGTTTGCACTATGTGGTGTGAAGAGAAAGGAAAGAATGAGACAGAAGAAGGCTCGGAGCAGAAATTGCAGCACTAATATGGCCGCCTGCTTTCTCTTCTGGTACTTGAATTATTTCACAAAGTGCATTTTTATTTTTTTTTAGTGCCAGCCTTGTTTGGTTTTCTTCTTTTTTTCAAATGCACTCTTAGTCAAGAAATCTGACAACACATCTGCGTTACACATTGTTCCCATTCATGAACTTAATAAAATGGGTAGATAGTATGGTATAGGGAAGGAATAAGGTCACAGTTTTTTCCAGTGTATCAGTGCTGATAGTAGAAAACTAGTATTGTGCATTTTGACTGTGATTCCCACATTGCATTTGGGAGGCTTCTCTGTGGTTTGCCAACCTCTATGGAAGCGGTTGTTGTTGTTGTTAGGGTAACTTTATATTGTATATACCAGCAGTGGCATATATGCAATTTCAAAACACCATCCTTTGCTATGTTGGTGCTGGTAGGTTTCCCATGAAAGGTTTCGATCATGAAAGATTGCTTCCTCAGGTGGAAGTAATGACTATTTATCTTGTATTTATACTATGATGCATTTCACACCTCCTCCCAGGCCTGCCTTCTGGGCGCTAGCTTTTGGTTCTGATTTTTCTGACTCCGTAAACACAAATATTGACATGGCTGTAAAACATTAATGCCAGACTGGTACGTTAGGTTGGTTATAAGAGATTCACACTGTTCCTTTGTCCTTGCAATTTCTAAATCATGTAAGGCTGCCTTCATTTTTCTTTTTTCCTTTTTGGCTGTTGCCTGCTGTAGGCTCCTAGGCTTTAATCATGAGAAGTTTCTGGACTAGTTCATACCTTTATGCACCACAAGGTTGTTTTCAAAAGGTTGTGCATGGAGCAGTAACTTAGTTTTTTCAGACTTAAGCAGATGAGGCAGCAACTATTTTTCCCACAAAGCCACTGAAGAAATCTAAGTTGCTTCACAGTGCTCTACATGCTGATCCCTAGAGAGGTTCTGCGTGGGACAGAGGGAATGACAGCCCTCGTTCCTGATCACTATACTGCGCTGAGTTCCTAAAAGCACAGTGTGGACTACTTAGTGTGGGTTAGAAAAAGAATTGTTTATGGGAGGAGGAGCATAGTTACATGCCTTGTGTTTTGCAGCTTGGCCTACAAACCTGTAGATAATATCAGTGCAAACTGATAGCGCTGCTTTTTTCTCAAGGGGGTTTTAGATATTTTTGGTTTCTTTCGCTTTGCTGAGAGCCTGGTTTGCAAGGTAGAGCTAAATGGAGATGATGGCTTGGCTCTGTGGAGATACTTTGTCCCGTACATCTGCAGGATGTTGGTAAGAGGAGACCTATTGAACCTTTCTTCTGCTGTTTCACAAGTTGAAATATGAATAGGAGGATGGGATCGCTTGTGTCATCAACTCAACTTCTCCACAGTAGAACTACAGATGACATTACATTCTTTTTAAAACAAACAAACACCCCAAAAAAACCCCAGCTTACAGCCAAGTGTAAAAGAGAAGATGTGGTTAGGAGAGTGAAGGCAACTCTATTTCCCTTTCTTTTGTCTTTAATTGCAATAGATGTCTGTTGATCTGATCCAAATCGAGTGTACAAAAAATTTAAAAATATTTGTAGCAGCTAAAAAGTTTTTGACTATGTAATTCATGATTATGATGCCTATATTGTTAGAATAAATGGCATCTTCTACATATTTTTCCTTTCCTTTTTTCTTTCTGGTAACCTAGCCTTTGAGGATTTGACATTCATTTAATTGTTAGATTGTGTAATATGAATATGGTACTGTAGTATTTGAAGAGAATGAAAATGTGTGGTTAATCAGATATTTCTGCACAAAAAGTTTATGAAGCTACTAAACCAACTATAACTTGCTGATTTTCTTATTTGGTTAATTACATTATGTTGTGTTTTGCTTTTTTAGGTCACGTTTAGGTCATTTTGTGGAACCTTCCGAGAAAACAAGGGTAATAGTAAGAAAACGATGTTTGGTAGAAGTATCTTCACTGCACAGTCAGACTGAAACAGGAACAGGTTCTCTGGAGTAAGTATTATAGTTTTGTTTTGGTTGGTTTTGGTTTTTTTTTTTCCTCTTGTAAAGTCAGTAGCATGGTTATTAGGCTATTATTGTATTTAACTTAGTTACAGTTCCATTAAAAAAAAAAAAAATCAGTGACTCCATACTCATTTCAGTTGATCAGCTGGTAATGGATACTCTTTTGGACTCTTACTGAAGCATCTCCCATCTTGGAAGCAATTGTATGTTGTGAAATTTAGATGGGCTTCAGATTTTTCTCTTGGCTCCTGTGTATTCTGGGTATGGTTTTGAGCAGGAAGTGGCCTAGTATAGATGTAACTACATATAACCCCCGATTTGCTGGCAAAAGTTAAAGCCCTGCCTGTATCTTCCAGGGAATTTGAAAATATAATTGTTTTTTTGTCTGTAACTTTCCACTCCTGGCACTTTCTGTGTGACTTTGATATTTTTGTTGTCAGTATTTTAATATTTGTCTTGTATTGCAGTTCCATCATCCATCAACCTAGCATAAGTCTTCAATTAGGGATCTTGGATGTGTCTTTTCTTCACTGTTTCTAGTTAACTTCTAGCATTTGTGAATTCTAGGCTGAGGCATGTGTGTCTCATTTCTGATATAAGAACCTTAGCTACCTAACTCAGGGCCTGTGGGTTGCATCTTTTGGTACTAGATACCTAAACATTTATATACTGATGCAGTATAATTCTTAATTTCTGTGTGCTTCACTTGTTTGAAATGGAAAACGTAATCATTTTTCTGTCACCTTGTTTGCATCAGATTGTAAGATGTTTAAACTTATTCTTGTAGAGGTTAGAAACTGGCAAAAATCTGCGTAATTTTCTGTCTGATGCAGATTTTACTCATGCTGTGTGAATGTAATTCTGTAGGAGTCATTGGAAGTACACTTGAATGCATAGTTAGGAATGAAAAATATCTGCCCATTAGAACTGAAAGGGGGTGGAAAATGATTTTAGTTTACAACAAGTATATTTTGGCATATTGCTTTCTTGCCAAGAGGAAATGATGGTTCTTAGCTTCTTCTTTAAAAAGGGATGTGTACATGGTGTCATAATTTGGGTAGAAAAATGTCTGTGAAACCTAGTCAGACAAGCTAAACTTTTCCTACTTGGTATTTTTTCCAAAGTGTTTTTAAGTAGCAGAATAACACATTTGGATTGATAATTTTTTTTTAAAGGCAGGAAATAAATTATTATAAAATTTCAATTAAACATGGATTTAAAGAGGTTGATGTGGGTGTTAGTTCCCTTTCTGTAAGTACTTGAAGCAAGTGCTACAACCTTAAGTCAGCACATGTAAATTTGTATCAGTTCCTGATCTAGGGCATATGTCAAGTGGCCGGTAAACATACTTGCGAAAGGTTCCTGTAGCACCCGATACTTGAATCTGACCTCTGAAGTTTTCAGAAACTGTGTTGTATGAAGTTATCTGTCTTTTACTAACTTACTAGACAACACAGTAGAAATACAGGCACCTGTCACGATGTCCAAATAAAATAATACCTATTTGCTGCTTACACACTTATTTTGACAAGTTAATTCTTGACTCTGGTAATCAAGTTACCAAAACAGATGGGCAATAAAGTTGAAACTGAGCTTGCCAAACAAATGAAATAAAAAATGTCCACTGGAGACAGCTTTAATCATCTTGAATCATTGTATACGGGCTTATGCCAGGCACAAAACTCGCTTGTGTGTTTAGTAGCCAGTAAACCTTTGCTCCCCCCACCCCCCCCCCTTCTTCTGTATT
>NW_008794625.1:551394-607190 GCF_000699145.1 Aptenodytes forsteri | reverse complement strand
TAAAACTCTTCCCCCCCCCCCCCCCCCCCCTTTTTTTTAAGGGACTTAGAGAATTCAGATGTTATAACCTAAAATTGATTCTAATTTGTCCTTTTTGGAGAAATGTTTTTGAACCCTTTTTTGTTTGGTTGGTTTGATTTGGACATTTGTGTATGGTTGTACAGATTTCAATCATCACAAAGTGTTTTGCCATTGGAATCCTTCATTAAAGTACTAAAAACATGAAAATAAAGTCTGAGTAGTGTCCTATATTCACAGATAAAAAGCCAGGTGAAGTTCTCATGAAGTCTTAGCAGCAGATGCCAAATTCTCACAGCTGGGGAAGAGTAATCCCACGCACCAGTCAGGCTGCTGAAGGCAGCTACTAAAGGCTCTAAGGGTAGCAGCTTTTCTGGGAGCCAGAAGGTTGAGTGCGAGTCAGTGATGCGCCCTTGCGGCGGCGAAGACTAACCACAGACCGGGCTGCCTCGGCAGCAGGGCTGCCAGCCGGTCAAGGGAAACGGTTATTCCCCTCCACTCAGCACCTGTGAAGCTGCATCCACACTGTCTCCAGTTCTGGGCCCTCAAGCAGAAGGGAGATGCTCACAAACTGGAGAGAGTCCAGCGGAGGGCTGCTGCGGAGGTGGTCAGGGGGCTGTAGCATGTGACGTTCGAGGTGGGGGTGTGCACGACCTTTGTTTGGAGAAGGCAAGGAGAGAAAGATCTTTACTAGAGTTTTCTACTGCCTGAAGTAGGGTTATAGAGAAGATGTGGCCAGATGTCTGAGAGGTGGAGGGAACGACAGAGTGCAAGTAGCAGAATGCACAAGTTGCAACGAGAGAAATTCCAACTGGACATAAGGAAAAAAAATTCACTGTGAGGGTGGTTTAAGCACTGGAGCGGGTTGCTCATGGAGACTGTGGAGCCTCCACCTGTGGAGACTTTCTAAATTAACTGTGCAAACTCCAAAGCAACATGCTTTAACTTCAGTGTTGAAACTAATCTTGGGACCAGATGACTCCCAGAGGTCCCTTCCAACCTAAATTAGTCTGTGATTCTTAGATAATCTTAATTATTTTTGGTCCTTAACGATGAATGGCCAGGACTACTTTTGGCTTTATTACCATTAACTTCATGACAAAAGTATTGATTGTGTGCAATTTTTAGGATTATTCTTTTCTGCCAAATGGCATTATATTTCAAGTTGTCTTTATAAATAAGTGTCATGAAAAAGATGCATAAAATACATCTAAATATTTGCATTAGACTTGAATTGTTGGATTTCTTTCAATGCTTCTTCAGCATTGAACAGCCCTGTTCATGTAATAGACAGCTGTGAATAGCCACCTCTGAATCTGTGTAGTGGGTGACATTGAAGCTGGTGTTGGAAGAAAACTAACTGCAGAAATCCAGACCAGATTGCTCTATGTAAGAAACTGACCCAATCAGGAAGAATGTCTAGTCTGATGAAGCACCCCCCCCCCCCCCCCCCCCCCCAAGTGCATCTTTCTAACTTTTAGTATCCATGGCATCTCTGTATATGAGACTTAAGCACAGTCTGCTTATGTGATAACTCTGTGTTTTGGTCTGTGTGCCCTCCTTTTAGGAGAAAATTTCACTCCTAATTAATTTTCCACCATTTTTAATTATTTCACTGTTTTACCTCTCTTTCTAGATGCGTACAATGTGTCTGCTGGAGAATAACCCTTTTTCCTAGAGGTTTTGATTGAAATATCAGAAATAATTGAAAAGTGAATCTTCTAGTCCCTGTGTGAAGAGATATCTATATATAGGAAAACCTCAATTTCTGGTCTTAACTTTTTTATAGTAGAAAGTCGTCTAGCTCATAATTTAGAGACACAACATTTTAATAGCTGAAGGAAACAGGTGGCTGCTGGTGAAATTTGATGGTCTAGGTCCATTTGTACAATTCAAAAGGAGAGGAGATATTAACCATTTATATATTTAAATGTCTTGTAAGTGGAATGTTTGCTCCTCCTTTCTTCCCTGTTTACAGTGGAACAAGTAATTACTCTGAGTGGTAGGACAGGCAAGAAAATACCAGAGAGCAGAACTAGTACTGATTTAATATTTCCTAGTTTTTTTGTTAGACTATTAAGAATTCTTGTACAATTCTTGTATAGCAATGGGGGGACAGGGACCCTACAGTTTACTTAGTACAATAAATCAATAAAAGCACAACTCCAGATCACTAATGCATCTTTTCAGATTCATGACAGACACATTACATAGGCTTTTGAATAATAGCTTGGGCTGTTATAAAGCCAGACCTTTAGGCTGTAGTTTTACCTACATTTTTTAAAATGAGCTTAAGTGGCAAGCCAGCCCTGGGGCTGGAAGAAACTGTCACTCTTCCTCCACCACTCATCTTGCTTCTGTTTACATCTTCACTTTGCTGGCACAAGCAGTTATGCAGCTTTGTCGGAAACTGTCTGACTCACCTGTGGTTGAAATGATGTCTTTGTTCTGGGTTAAGGTCTTCTGGGTTAAGGTTCAGCTCTTTCTCCTCCTTTCCCCTTCAGTCTGACTGTCCAGTCCTCTTTTGTCCCTTGTGTCAGCTCCATTCACCCTTTTTGTTAAGCTTGATTTTGTTGTTGTTTAAAATGTCCATGTGAGCGTCCCATCATTTAAATGTTTAGTAGAATCTTTTTTTAATATTAGAACTCAACATATCCTAACATTTCATGCTAATCTTCCCCTAGTACATAAAATATCTACAGTGATCTGGATTATCAAAAGCGAATTATCTAGGTTGTGAACTAACCAGGTCTAATCTTGTCCCAAACCTTTAGTCTCATCTTATTATCCTGGAGCATGCTATACAGAATGCATTGGTCTTCATGTCAGGTCCCACTCTGCCTGCTGCTTTTTAAAACTTACTAAAATCTCTAAGAGAGCTGTTTACAAATTTTCCTAAAGGTGAATGTACCAGATATGTTCTCACAGCCCAATTAACATAGAATACTAATTATTTGACTGGGCTTTTTGCTTCATTTGAGCTTTTCTCCTTCTTGTCTCCCTGACTTTGTTGGCCAAGGTGTCAAATTAACTGTTACTTATACGACAGTGCTTTTCTAATCTGCTGTTTTCTTCCATTTCTTTATACTCCCTCTCATCTTGACCATGCAGAACTGGATTCCAGTGAGCTGAAAGGGGATGTTTTCTTATAGTGGCCCCAGTTTCAGTGTGATCCAGTGATCAAATGCTTCTAAAGACTATTTCAGACAGTAGCATTTACAGGTGAAAGTTTTTCTTCTTCCTGCAACTCACTTAAACTGTACAATACAAAAAGATCGCCTGAAACTCCTTATTTTTAGACATATTTTAATGTATCTATATAGTGATTTCAAGACAGAGCAAAGGATAGTGTTGTGGTTTAATCCCAGCTGGCAACTAAGCCCCACACAGCCACTTGCTCACTCCCCTCTGGTGGGATGGGGGAGAGAATCGGAAGGGTAAAAGTGAGAAACTCATGGGTTGAGATAAAGTCAGTTTAATAGGTAAAGCAAAAGCCGCGCATGCAAGCAAAGCAAAACAAGGAATTCATTCACTCCTTCCCATGGGCAGGCAGGTGTTCAGCCATCTCCAGGAAAGCAGGGCTCCATCACGCGTAACGGTCACTTGGGAAGACAAACACCATCACTCCGAACATCACCCCCTTCCTTCTTCTTCCCCCAGCTTTATATGCTGAGCATGACGCCATATGGTGTGGGATATCCCTGTGGTCAGCTGGGGTCAGCTGTCCCGGCCATGTCCCCTCCCAGCTTCTTGTGCCCCCCCAGCCTCCTCGCTGGTGGGGTGGGGTGAGGAGCAGAAAAGGCCTTGACTGTGTGTCAGCACTGCTCAGCAGTAACGAAAACACCCCTGTGTTATCAGCACTGTTTCCAGCACAAATCCAAAACACAGCCCCATACCAGCTACTATGAAGAAAATTGCCTCTATCCCACCCAACACCAGCACAGATAGTCATGAATTAGCTGTGAGAAGTTGTTATGTTACTTTTGTATTTTGTGTTCATTATGAATGATGTCCTGCCTGTGAATTGCCTGAAGTCTGTCAGAAGCCTGGGACTTCAGTTTTATTTGCTTGTTTGATTCATCATGAATAGTCTTTGGAGGGAACAGGAACTGTGTTTACTTGCCTGAGTATAAAGTAATGAGGAGTAAGAATTTCCTTTTATCCTCATTGTTCAAACCAGTTCTGATAAGCCTTCTGAGTCTGGAATACCATTTTAATAGTGTTATTCTCTACCTGTAGACTTGTTTTGCAGGAAGAATTTTCTGAAGACAACAATCTCATTTACAACTAGTTTTAAAATTACACTTTCATTGAATCATAGAATAATTTCTGTAAGAAGGGATGACCAGAGGTAATCTCATCTAACCATCTGTTCAAATCAAGTTGCTTAAAATTAAATTAAATTTTCATTTGAAACCAGTTAACATGTTTGCATTTTTTTCGTATCTCTAAGTCCTGTTGAAGCAAATTCAGGTGCTCAGCATTTCTTGAAAACTGGGACACTTTTATTTAGAGGCCTTAATATCAAAGTAGAAACTCCATTCATTGTGGTTTTAAAATCCTGGCTTCAGCTTTTAAAACTTAGTGCGTAACGCTATGGGTACAGCAGAGGAATAAAGCTACAGAAGGTGAACAGGCAAAATAATCAGGGACCATGGAAAAAAACTAGTTAAATTCTCTTTGTTTGTGGAAAATTAGTTATATTCATGAAGAGAATGAGAGAATCTAGACTTGAATAGCTGAGACCACTCTTGGTACCACTCTGAGCACTGTGAGGGAATGGCATTTAAATAAGACCTTTCATGTTTTCTATACGTAGATATTTTTAGAAAACTAAATGGTGATATTTTTCTTCTTATTTCTGGAGGAATCCTGACTAAATGGACACTTAATTTTCCATTCCATAGGGTCAGCTCATGTGGCAGTTGAACTAAGCTGCTGGGAAATATTTATAGTACCACATGATCTTTAAAAATAACTTCCCAGGCTACACTGTAGATTTCTTGAATTCTTAAAATCTTTGCTATTGTAGATAGATAACCATGACATTCCTGGAGTGGAAAAATCTTAGCTTTGCTGATTTAGGCATTTGTATTTATAATTGAGTTGTTCGTATTTACTTTTTAAATTTGCAAGCAGTTTAGATTGAAATTCACCTATGCAGCTGTGGAAGGCCAGAACTTGAGTGGGTTCACTCTCTAGGGCAAAATAGGCATTTCATACAGAATGCATAACATACAGAATAAACTTTGCCAGTGCATTAGATCCCATCTTTAAAAGAGGGTCGGTCACTATTGATCCTGTGTGAACTGTGAGGTCTAGTGAACAGAAAATACAGTTCTTAGTAGTACATGTGTTGCTTAGCATAGGTGCTTTCTCCTGTCACGTGAAACCTTTAAACAAAACCTAAGTTGCAATTCCACGTTACACCTAATTTCATCCCTGTGACTGCTGCTAGAGGGTAATGACAGTGCTCTCGCTCCACCCTTGCTTCATATACTGTGCCTGCTTGTCACAGGGTGAGGCAGGTCATTCCATGAGTTGATGGAAAACTAGTAATGTTTGTTCGTATTGTTTTTCCATTGTGTGGCTAGGGAGGTGGGGGACAGCCAAGAAAGGGGAAAAGCAGAGCAGCGCTGCTTCTGGCTGTAGACTGCCCTCAAGGTGAGCTACAGATAAGGTGAAACTGCGTGCAGGAAACAAAGTGACTTGTGAGAGTCAAGCTAGTGTCTGAAGTGATCCTGTTATAGTCAGTATAAATACAGTGGAAGTCAGCAAAACGGGAGTCCCATGCAACACTCTGAAACTGCTGCCAGTGTATTGACTGCAGAACGGTCGTCTTGGACCTGTAAGCTCACAGGCTGTGGCAGCAGCTGTGAATTTGTTACAGTTTTAGGAATAGAAGAGAATGTAGTTCTACAGAGCCATGAACTGGCACACTGATCTAATGTATATATTTGACTTCAGAGTCTTCAGAAGAAAGCAGAATTCTTTCAAATATAAAGGACAAGGAATTTTTCCTTTGATTTTTTTTTTTTTTAAATGCCTCCTAAGTTTTATAGGACATAAACCTTCCTGCATATTCTGACTCCTTTTCCATCTTTGCTGCTAGATTCTTTTCCCTTACTTGTTCTCAAATATTTCCTTTATAGCTTGCTCATCTTTTTATAGTACTAGATGTTTACGTAGTTAGAAAAATGATTACAATGATTATATTGTGTAAGTGCTTAGTGTTTCTCCTACTTAGACTACGTGATACGCTGCTGCTGTTTCCTAGAAAATTACTGTGGTCAGACTGTCATCTAGTCTGTTCTGGACAGTAAGATACTGTTTAAACGCTGTTCTTGTGTGTCTGGATAGGGTGGCCCTTTTCAACTGCTTTCACTGCTGCAAGACTTTTTTTTTTTTTTTTTAGCCCCTTGACTGCCACATGACAGAGCAAGCAGTAGACAAAAAGCTGTATTGATCATGGTGATGACCATCTTGAATGTGGTGCTTAACAGTTGTAATAACTTATAAAGCAAAAACGTGGATAAGCAGACTGCTCTTAGCTTTTGCATAATCAAAACAAGCTAGTTTCTGATATTTGTCCTTTATGTAAATATGTTTTTAGTGAAAAATAAATCCAGGTTTGTATTTAATCTGAAGAGCTCTAGATACTTACGTGGCCTTAAAATGCACCCTTGTTTGAAAGAGGTGGTGTAGAAGAAACTTATTTCTTAAGGAAACCGACTTTTTCATACAGCTTTTTCATACAACTTTTTGCCATCTATTTGGGATAGCATACTTACTTCATCCTGAGAGAACTGTGGCCACATTTCAGGGATAGGTGACATCATTTTGGATGTACAATATCTCTTCTAAAGAATTGTCTGAAGACTAGATTTTCTTGGTGCTATGAGGCAGCTCAGGAGAATAAATGCTATGAGAGATAATAGGGCGTCAGAATTTTCCTCTAACACTGTGTTATGTGGGTGTTTATATTTACCAGCTTCCTTGCAGCTTCTTTTACTTGTCTTTTATTAGTATTCTTTTTGATTATGCTTCGAGATAACAGATTGAATGTTGCATTAGATTTTACATTGGTGTTCTTTTAATAACAGAAAAATACACCTCAAAGGATGGGTGTTAGGGGACTTGTGGTGAGTTCACAAGTAAAGGAGAATTTCTAACTTAATGACATAGTGTGAAATTTCATAATTGGTGCACTCTTCAAAATGTTGGTTTTAGAAGAACTTACCTGACACAGATTAATGTTGGGTGTTGATAACAATCCATGTGGATTTGTGAGTACTTTTTAATGTCTAGGTCTTTTGCTGATATGATAAATAATTTTCAAAGGAAAGTTCATTGCATTTTTACTCCATGTCTATTTTTTTGCAGTGCTTCCAGACAGGCTCGCTCTCTCTGAGCATGCTCTTGTTCAGCTCTTAATTTCAGGATAACCTTATGAAATCTCTCCTGCGCTTCGCTTTGTCCTTCATATTTTCTTGGTCGGCACTGTTTTATGTCAGATATTTGCACCTGCTGGATTTAATTCCTTTACGTGAGCAAGTTAACTACTCGACACAGGTAAAACTGAGTTCACCAACTCTTACAGCAGTGGTGTGAAGCCTTTGCAGCTGGGTGGTCCTGGGCTCTCAGTGCTGTCTTGTCCTGAAGTAGTCATGATGGAATTGAGTTTGCCACAAATTGGTCTTGCCTGCTTCCTCAGCAAAATGGGATTAGCTTCTGAGTGGATGGCTTAGTAAGGGAACACAACGCCAACTTGTAACCACAGCTTCTGAAACCCTACTGATCCTTTAGTCTAAAAGATAAGTCTTGTAACTCTTGGGGATGTTCTGAACGCCTGGGTTTTGTTAACTGATATCGTGTAATGTTCCAGTGGTTCTGCTGGTGACTGACACTTGCTGGAAGTGTTGCCTACATTGTTTTTACAGACTGCTTTTGTACCTGCACTGTAGAGCCCAGGCACGCATGGTTCTAATTCCGTGTTTTGGTTAGGGAAAAAAAATGAGTGGGCTGTAATTCACAGAAAAACATATGTAGCTTACTTTTGACTGTCATCTTTCCTGAAACCCTTTTAGGAATCAATGAAGAGGCAGCCTGCTTCTGGTAGCCCTTTTTTTTTGTTTGTTTGTTTTTTACTTTTTTCCTTTCCTAGTGGTCTCTTTGGTTAGATGATGAGATATGCTTTTGTTGGGGGGTGGGGAGGAAGCTACAAGGTCTCTTGGCTTCTGGAATAAGGCTGTTAGCACTAGAGCAAATTCTTCTATCTGCCTAGAGATGGTAAATCCTTTAAAAAACAAAACACCCCCTCCTCCCCCCCAAAAAACCC
This sequence comes from Aptenodytes forsteri, assembly GCF_000699145.1. Taxonomy (NCBI): domain Eukaryota; kingdom Metazoa; phylum Chordata; class Aves; order Sphenisciformes; family Spheniscidae; genus Aptenodytes; species Aptenodytes forsteri. The sequence continues at coordinate 598,834 of NW_008794625.1, read as the reverse complement.
AGACAACCACCCCACAACAAAACAAGAACAACAAGGAAGAACCCTGCGCCTGGGAACACATAGCTGTTCTCAACAGCTGTTCAGGGACTGTGGTCTTTTGGCTGGTCTCTTCTGCTTAAAATGTCTGATTATCTTGTGATCAAGGTCACAATACAGAGAAAAGACAGAAAATTAAATTCTGTAACTTCCACATTGATTTCACAGAGGAAATTCTCACCTTCTGCAGGAATCCATAATGAAGAAAAAAATAGCTTACATTGCTTCTATGGTGAAACAGACAGTCACCAACAGATGGTCTGGTCTGTTGGTGAAGCAGTGTCAAGACAAGTGAATGTTTATGGAAGATATCAGTGATGAAAATCTACGTAACTTACTGTATGGTTCACTAGATTCCTCCCTCCCCTTTTACCTAGCTGGGACTATGTTAGTGTGAAGTATTCATTCTGCTTTAGGCATTTAGATTTCTCCCTGTTGAAAGCAAATGAAAGCGTTATTTCGTGTGTTGCTTAAGTTGCTCAAAATCTGGGCTGCTGTCAGAAGGGATGGTCCTGCCCTGTTCCCAGCTCAGTGTTACCACCACCTTCTTTCTGCGTTCATGCAGCGTGCCTGCTTAGAAATCTGTTTTGAGTGAAAACTAACTTTAAAGAAGAGAAATACCGAAAATCTCAGTTGGATCAGTGCTCTGATCTTGCTGACAGGAAGGGCAGTATGATCTTCTGTCAGTTTTAGCCAGCTGTAAAACCGCATCTTGAGGCTGTAGTTACCTGAAGCGGTATGGTGCAATCTGGAGGCTCGCTGCTGATGAAAAGAGAAGATCCCACTTCCATTCCTCTCCTTTCAGAGGCTCTGGCACGCTTTAGATCCTTCTGTGACTTGATTCAACTAGATAATGTGAAAGAAATTTACTCACTGATTCTACCTGGACGATAAGCTGAAACGGTTCATGAGGAGACCTGGTGTGTGCTGAAGTGGGTGCAAGGCAGGGGAACGGAACTGGGCAGCCCAGAGTAGGGGGAGCAGAAGGGAGGATGCAGGCATTCCCCTCTAGCTATCGGTGAGCACGGCATTGTGTTGCACAGCTTCACTTGAAGTGTATTATGAAAACCATATTATGCCACAGTGTGGAGGCTTACAGTCTAGATGTTGATGGCTTGTAGTGATAGTTGTTCTACTTCAGTCTTAATGCTTGGTGCACATACCAGATGTACAGATTTACAGATAGAAGAATTGCAGGCAGTTGTCTTGGTTTGAGAAACCTTGTTGTAGGGCTTCTTGTTTGTGTACATTAAATAAGTAAATACAAAGATGAGTGTTAAATTTTCTTTCTCTTTTTCTTGTTCTGCAGACGTTCTACTAATCTGTGTTCCATTTCTTCCATTAGTCTAAGCAGCTCTTTCAGAACTGCTGGTCTCTTAAAATACAAATTGAGCAGTTTGAGATTAAGTGTGTGTATACACACACACACACAGAGACACGAATCTGAAATGTGTAAGTCAATTTAGAGCAAATTTACACTTTACATGGGAAGGTTTGTATGCTGTCTATCAATACTACATACCTGTGACTTAAAAAAGCATTTAGTATTGGGCTTTGCTGCTATTAAATTCAAATAATCATTGATTAGATACTTGAGTAGCCAAGATTAAGTACTGTTTTAATTACTTCCTTCTTTTGTATGAGAAGTTTTTTTTACCGTGACAGTAGGCAAGAATAGTTATGAGGTTAACAGCCTGAAATAGCTTTTTATTATTATTTTGATTGTTGTTTTTTTCCTTTAGCTGGAAGTTGTTTAAAATGTTTCTTGTATTATTGCTCCCAATCCAGATGGCTTTCTGCCTTTGTTTCAGTTACTTGATGTGATATTGTTAGTTAGTCACTAGTGCCACCACACATTTTACAGTTTGGCCCATGACTCATTCTCGCCGCCGTCTTATGTTGGCAATCAGTATTGTTCTCAGTTTAAATACTTGTTCTCTCTCTTGACCCCTGTGATGTCAGCTACTGGTGGAAACTGGGTGCCGACTGTAAAAGACACTAACCTGTTTCCTTGAGGAAGGAAATATTAAGTAAGTGCCTGAAAGCAAGAATAGCTTCCTAGCATGCTCAGATTGGCGTGATGATGGCTCTTCTCTTTTTAATGGAATTTCAACAGATTCTGATGTCTGTGTTGGAAGTCCATAATTATAAACAAGTATCTTCCAAGAACTTTAAAACTCTGCGTGTTGTGGTGTCTAGGTTACAGGGTATGTAGCAGCATTTTTAAGTCTTGCTTCTTTGAACACTTCAAACTCTTGTTGATGCACTAAAGTGGTTTCAACAATTGCAAATTTTGTGGAAAAACCTCTGAAAGAGGCTGAAAATAGAAAAGATCTTATGCTGAATTGAAATAGAAGTTATGGATGAAATAACTACATAGAACAGATTAATGTTTTCCTTGCTGCTGTACCTGTTAAAGTAATGCTTTATAATGGCGATATTACTTTATTTTACCATGATGACCACAGAAGATAACTGAAAATAGGCTGTGTGTGCATCCAAGTATGAAAAATCTTTCGGTTTACATAATTCAAATGATTTTTCTGTGTCTGCTATTTCAGTTACAACAAAATTACAGCCAAGGTTTTATGGGTAGAAGTAGCTGGATGGGAGAAAAGAAGTAATATCCCATTTAAGTAGTATCTTGTTAAAGATACACTGATTGGTAATGACGAACTTATGCATTTTCTCAAGATTTTTTGGGTAGATGCTGTGTTATTCTAATAGTGTAGTCTGTGTTGCATGGTGGGGTTAAATTTTATTTCTTTCCTTTAGACAACTTAAGAAATGCACCATGCTAAATTTTCCACACCCATTGATGAGTGAAGGGATGGATTTATAAAGATCTGATAATTAAGATAAAATATTTTCATACCTGATTTGTTTATTGTCACCAGGTCTACACCCCCACCCCCCAGTTCTTTTTGTTTTGATTCAGTCTGATGCAGTGTAGTGGATTTATTTGGGGAATGAGGACCTGATGATGATAAACTATTATTCAGTAATGGTGATGATAGGAGCTCCCTAATTGTTGCTTCTAATGAGGAAAAATGTTTTTCCTTATGTATTTATGCTTTCTGAAAGTTAGAGGTTTTTTGTTTGCTGTTAATGAAAATTCTACTATATTTTTATCTAGTACAAGCAAAACTTTGTTGTTGTTTTGTCCTTTTTTCCCTTTCCTAGTGGTCTCTTTGGTTAGATGATGAGATATACTTTTGTTGGGGGCTGGGGAGGAAGCTGCAAGGTCTCTTGGCGTCTGGAATAAGGCTGTTAGCACTAGAGCAAATATGTGTCAGAAGTTGATATGCTAAATGTGATCCACATATTTAGTGTGGTAACAAGACGTGTTGGCAGCAGCCATGCTTGCGTGAGTCCTCACAACTTTGCTAAGGCTGAATGGAAAGGTTTTGAAATTACTCGGGTCTCAGTACTCCGTGTATTTACATGGCAGTTAGAGGTGAGACCTAAGTGTGTTGTCTCGTATCTAAGGCAGCTTTGAACTGGCAAGCTGATAGTAGCACAGCTGTGGTACCAAATAGCTGCTTTCAGTATTTAGCTGGGCTCCATGCGGGTATGGGGCTTGCCATTCCACTGGTGGCTGGTAAGCTTTAGGAGATTTCTGTTCTCTCTAGCCAGCTGCCTTTCTCTACTGGAGATTTTAATCTCCTGAATTTTTCCAAATGTTAGATGGGCCATTTTATATATTTACAGTAGTTGGAGGGATAGAAACCAATACTAAGGAAGGATGCAGAGACGGACTGTGAATATTTTAGTGGTGATTTAAATGGTACTATTTGTTAACAGTGATGATCAGTAAAAGTTAGCACTGAACAGCCCTTCGTAGTATGTTCAAAATATTGATAGCTTGTTTGTCAATAAAAAGTTAAGCTTCTATAGTAGTTGATTTTTGTGCTGCTGGCATATTCTGTTATCCATTGTAGGCACATTCAGCTTTCCCCTATGCTTGCTTGCTTATTTATTTATTTCATTGCAAGCTGTCTGTGTAAAGCAAGGGATTACAAAGAGACTTTCCAAAGTACCACTTCTGTATTTCTGTTGTGAGTTAAGGATGATGATGCATATGACAATGAATTGTTTCGTTTAAAAGCCTACCTTAAAGAGTTGAATTTCTAAAATAGGAATGTCAAACAAATTTAACTCGCTACAAGTGAAGCGTTAACTCCTGCATATCATAAAGTTTGGATTTAGTAGCTGATGGTGTGACTTTTCCCAAACTAAGCTATTTTATAAAGAAAAAAGATAAGCTGGAGAGGGAGGGGAACGAAACACCTTTGTTATGATGTAGTTGGTCTCCTGGAGTTTTGTGGCGGGTTCAACTACAGTGCGTTATAAAAAGATTTCCTGGTTGCTTGTTTTGGGGGAAGAATATTAATAAAGTGCTTTGGGATTGAAAAACTGTATTCATAAATGCATATACATTTGGAAAGTTTGCACAGCTTGATAATTACCTGTAATTCTATGGCATGACCAATTTAAGCAGTCTTGTACTTTATCTAGGTATACCTTTGTAGGTTTATCACCTGTAGAAAGGATTACCTTTTGATAATGGATTTTGCCTAGTGTCTTATCAAAGGGGAAAATTGTGTGTCAGACTTTTTAGCAATGTAGTCGGCAGTGGTGATGGATTTCAGAAGGCTGTTGTACTATTTCTTTTTTAAATTTTTTTTTTCCCCATTTGCCAATGAGCTTGTTTGAACCTACTCTGTGATGTATAAAGAACAGCAGCCCAGTGTATTGGTTACATCCTGCTTTTTCTGCTGGTGCTGTAGTAGGGTGTTGTGGTTTAACCTGTCAGGCAGCTAAACACCACACAGCCATTCGCTCACTCCCTCAAACGCCCCAGTGAGATAGGGGAGAAAATCGGGGGGAAAAAAAAGAGTAAAATCCATGGGTGGGATAAAGACAGTTTAATAGGACAGACAAGGAAGGGAAAATAATAATAATGATAAAAGAATATACAAAATAAGTGATGCACAATGCAATTGCTCACCACCCGCTGACTGATGCCCAGCCAGTCCTGGAGCAGCGGCCCCCCCGGCCAGCTTTCCCCAGTTTATGTACTGAGCATGACGTCCCATGGTATGGAATGTCCCTTTGGCCAGTTTGGGTCAGCTGTCCTGGCTGTGCCCCCTCCCAGCTTCTTGTGCACCTCCAGCCTTCTCAGTTGGTAGAGCATGGGGAGCTGAAAAGTCCTTGACTAGTGTAAGCACTGCTGAGCAACGACTAAAACATCAGTGTGTTATCAACATTGTTCTCATGCTAAATCCAAACCTACCAGCTACTAGGAAGAAAATTAACTCTATCCCAGCTGAAACCAGGACATAGGGGAAATGCCTTCAGTCAAGCAGAACAGGCCTGATTTCAGAGCAGGGAAGGTATCTAGAAGAGAAGGGAAGGAGTGATAAAAGTAGTGGAAAGCTGTAATAGTAGTGGAGTTGCACATTCTGGCTTATTTTTTACAAATGGTGATTTCCCACATCTCGTGATGTCCAACAAGAATTAGAAAGGTGTAGGGGTAACTTGTCTTTACTGGAGAAGTGCTTTACAATAGTCTTTTACAACACTTCCCATCCCTTTGTCAGCTGAAGAGCATTGTCTGGATGAAGAGGACGGTAAATACTCAGTGAAGTGATTGAAGGGAAAACGCATCTTTAGAGAGTGGTAATCGAAAGATAAGACTTGGAAGGTCAGAAAAACTAGTGGTAGCATTAAGAGTAAATAAAAATGTCTTGAAATACGAAGGACAAGTGATCAGGAAGCCAGTGTAGTGAGTTGAAGTAGATCACACAAAGGGTTTCCCCCTACCCTGCAGTGGATGTAGTTTACACAGTGGGTTGAATTCACAGGAGATGGTCTTTCTTTAAGGGTGAGAGTAAATTGAGGTAAATGTCTTCAGAGGAAAATGTCACTATGTAATAGTGTTGAAGATTATTTTTCTGCTATTAATAAAGACTTTCAAGTTGAGTATGTCACTCTGGCCACATTTGTGGACAACTAACAGGAAATTTGCAAAAACAAAATTACAAAATTGATCATGTGCTTTCATATTAAATATTCATAGAATCATAGAATCATTGAGGTTGGAAAAGACCTCTAAGATATTTTTGCTATGCTTTGTCCAAGAAGTTTGCTTTGATTGTATTTTATGCAGGTAAATAGTTTTAGAGAAAATCTAAAATTAATTTCTAACTTTGTTTTTAGCTAACCTCTAATCGGTTAGTTTTTTCTCTTACTACTTTGTCTTAACGATATAAACATCTCAACAATAGTGCTTTAGCAGGCAAGTGCTTTTATTATACTAAATGGAATTAATGAGTAAAACTATGCTTATGTGTTTGCAATACTGGCATTTGAGACCCCAGACTTGCAAGCTGAGCTGTACAAGCAGGCTTATGTAAACTTTCCAAAGGCTTTAAAATGTGTGTCTAATTATAGAAGGTTACATATACTGATTTCTTTTTTTTTTTCCTCCCCCCTAAGGCCATGTGGTTATGATATTATTGCGATTCCATAATGCCTCCTGCCGTGACAGACAGCCTTGACATCTGGGCAGTGGATTCACAGATTGGTGCTGATGGCTCAATATCTGTGGACTTCCTGTTGCCCACTGGAATCTACATCAACCTGGATGTCCCTCGAGATGCCACCATATCTCATATTAAACAGGTAATACCAAACGGTCAATTAACTGAAAAGTTAACTGATATTTGGAATGAGTGCTGTTTCTGATTTTTATGTGCCTTTTGGCAAATCAAGTAATGAATTTGAGTAGGCATAAAAAAATAATGTATTTAAGGTACGTGCATAGCAGATTGATTAATAAAGATGTATATGTGTCTGGGGGTTTGGAATGTTTTTGGGTAGATGGCAAGGTTCGGAGAAATTCTTGCTGATGGTTACACTTCAGCAGAGATTATTCTAATAGCTCTATATTAATACTGTATTGCTATAGCTAAACCTTTTCTTAACACATTGGTAATACATTGTACGTTTATTTAACATTTCTCTGATTAGCGTGGAAACAGGAGACGCTGTGTCTAATTTGATTTTTAATATAGAAATTACAGATGGTGCTCCTGCTTCTTTTGACTGACACCAAAGATGGACGCTTTAAAAACTATATATGCCACTTCTTAAAGGTTGTGTACAGTGCCTTGTTGGGGCATCACTTAAAAAGTGAGGGAATACTCAAATAGAAGGAAGGGGAGCATGTAAGGAAATGACCACGGATATTAAAGAATAATCTACTGACCTTTCATTAGATAATGGCTGTGTGAGGGCATTTAGACAAGTTACTTCAGAGTTAGGTAGTGGGTGAATTACAACACCAAGTAATCTGCTCCTTAAGCATAATAAACTTCTAAAAGAAAATGAAGTGTGATTTCTCATTCCACTGCATTGCCTGGTAAATAAGTACATTGTTTTTCATTCCTATCCAGTCTGACAGTATTCACTTGTTTATAGAAATTATTTTCTTCGTATCAGTAGTAGCTTCATATAATTTATTGTACTCCTAATTTGAAACTTTCTAGACACTGAAGTTTGTTTGTTTGTTTTGGTTTTTTTAATGCAGTGGACCACTTAGTATTTTAGAAGAAATGAGAGTGCCACTAGAAATTGAAGCAATCCAAGAAATAAGTTTTATGCTATACTCAAATACTTGAAATAATTCAGACTGGAAAAATGTCACTGTTGTTATAGTAAAAGGGTAACCTGGGCAACTGCAGGTTAGTTGGTGGGTAAAATAATGGAATAGCTGATAGTGATTTAAACTGGTAAAGAATTTAAAAAACAAGCGTGTAAGTGACAACAATAAGGGACTTGAACTAAGCTGCCTGGTTTTCTTGATGGTTGTGACACATTGAAACTTAACACGCTATAAACAGGTTCTGTTGATACTTAGCTGTTTTTCAAAGAAAGCGAGTGTTGATCATTACGGAGGTCTTTCATGGAAATCACTGTATTTGAAAATACAACAAAAATGAAGACTTTGACGGCATACCGGATTAGTAGCTTTGCTTCCACCACGTTGCTGTGACAAGCCCTAATTTGTGGACCCTTGGATGTATAAATAGAGGACTTGAGAGCAAATACAAGGAGTTTATCTTGTACATGAAACTGTTGAGATTAAAATAAGAGCACAGAGGAAAAATAACCAATTACTTGAGGGCTGAAGAATTTTTCATTTCTGTAGACTTTATAATTCTACCAGGCCAGTACTTTGGGTGATGGCAAATGGCTACTTTCAGTGGAAGTCAGTTTCAGGGACTTCATGGCTTTTAAATTTTACAATTGTTGAGGGATATAATAAGTACCAGTAGCTGGAAATTGAAGTTAGACAGCTCAGGAGGGGGGAAAAAAAAAGGTACATATTTTTAATCAATATAATTAGCTATTGGAGAAGAACACAGAGGCAATCATAGATTTAGTCTTTTGATACCTTTGAAGTTGGAATTTTTGCTCTACGCCAAAGGTAGTTGCTGGATTCACCTCTCACTCAGCTAGGCAAAATATACTGGAATACGTTTCTGGAAGGCAGAATTCATTGTACAAATCTATGAAGTATATGCAGGTATGTTCAGTTCAGCAAAAGGAGTTCAGTTCAGCTTCAATTGTTTGAGAAGAGATTTTTCAACAGAGGTTTTTGCCTTTGCATTATTGATCCTGCAGTTCCTGTTTCAAAATAAATTTCAGAAACAAATCCATAAAATGTAAAATTTTAAAATTAGGACAAAAATATTCTCACAGACAAAGATCTGAATAGTATTTAGGTCGGGAGAGCTGTTTTTATTTCCAATTTTGATTTCTGCTAAGGATTGGATATATTTGATACGTTGGTGTTACTTAAGGTGTAATCCGCTACTTAAATATTCTGTTCAGTAAAGCATTATTTAGTGTTCTGTGGGCAACTTGCATGTCTCAGTGGCCTGCCAGTAATTTACAAATAAATTTACTTTAAGCTTCTCCAGACAACAGGGAATTTTTTATTCAGGAATTAGTTCCATAGTGGGAACTTGTTGTCTATATATTACAGTAATTACTGGAAAAAGAACATGTAGATGTGTCTTGAGGGAGAAGGATTTTGATAGGAAGCTATAGGAATGGGTGGAGGAGAGTGACAGTTTGCTGGTCAGTGTCAAGAACATCTGCCTCCAAAATCAGTAAGTGCTTTGTTACTGTAGTGACAGCTGCCGTCCTGCAACATTACTGCAAATAGGACTGCGTTCACTGGGTCAATCCCAGGATAAGCGTCAGGATGAGGTGCTGCCCTTCTCTCATCACCTCGTAGTACTTGTACCTATGTGTTTTTTACCCCTGGATATTTATGCACACAAGTTGCTGCTTAAAAATAACCTCAAGATAGAGACTACAAACAAGACAAAGTAAACATATAATGATATATAGGGATAAAAATGAACCAAGTTAGCAAACGTGTTACTCTTATGTTCATTTGGGAACATAAATGGAAATTAATGTTACCTTCGGTGCCATAAGATATGTCCGTGCTTTCTTGTTTTGCTTTATTATTTATTTATTTTCTTTGCAGCTGTTATGGAAGCAGGCACATGCCTATCCACTCTTTCATCTCCTCATGGAGATTGACTCTTACATGTTCTCATGCGTGAATCAGACTGCTGTACATGAAGAATTGGAGGATGAAACACGGAGACTTTGTGATGTTAGACCCTTTCTTCCTGTCCTTAAACTAGTCACAAGGAATTGTGATCCAGGAGAAAAGTTGGATTCCAAAATAGGTGTCCTTATAGGCAAAGGTAATTAAGTTTCTTTTAATTTTTTTTTAAAAATGAGGGTAAACTTTGTTTTGTATGAGGGTCTTAATTGGGCAGGTAACAGTGGAAAAATTTAAAATTAAGTATTCCCCTTCTCTTTTTGTCCCTGACAGAATTTTGCTTTCTCAAACTAATATTGATATAGTTTAAAAGAATTTAAATACTCAAGATGAAACATTTGGAAGTTGGTGAAAGCTACTCTCTGTGTTGTATTTCGGCACTGTATTGTATTATTACATCAATCGAGAGCAAATTTTATCTTACTAGGTGGGGGAAAAATCTATAATATTATTACTAAGTGAAGGAAAGCATAATCCCTGAAAAGCGTTACCATAAATAGCCTAACAGCAAACTGGATGCACAGAAGGAACTAGAAATTATTACGGTTTTGTTATACATGGTTTCTGAGTTGGTTAACAATATGATTCTTGTTTTTGCTCTCAATTGTGGCACTGATTTTCAGCAAACAATGAAAAGCTATTTTTAAAGGTTTCACAGTAACTTGTTCTTGATGTTATTTCAGAATTTTCAGCTTTTAAATCTACTATGCTTGGTTATACAATCAAGATTGACAGGGTCGTGTGAGGTCATACCTCTTGTTTTAAAACAATGAACTATTGTTAGCTCTTTTATAAAGACTGCAGGTTTTGTTTAGATTTCAGCAGTACACTGTCTGCCTATTTGTTAAAACTGACAATGGAAACAGTTAGCCAGTTTAACCATTCAGACATATTCTGACGGATTCTGAAAGATTCACATTCTTTGATTGAATATTTTGCTTGTTATATAGTGAGATCCTTCCTTATGCAGCCCCTCTTCTGTACAGTAGCAGTGGAAAAAATGCGTTCCTATCTAAGCTTCTAAACTTAGTGTTTTGTTCTCAAAAGGTGTTCAGTGCTTTGTGTAACTTGGACAATGTCCTCCAAGGTTCAGGAGAAAAGAAAGAAACACACACTTGCAGGCCCTATATTTCCTGAAGTCCTGAAGAATCACAGCTGTGTGGACTCTCCACTATGTATTCTGTCTTTACATATTTTGGAAAAGGAACTTTACCGGTCTTGGATTGGTTGAAATTTCAGTCCTGTCATTTTGACTTGAGTAGAAGATTTTAATCACAAGGAAAATTCAAGAATAGATTTATCTATTTACGGTCCCGCTGTTGTCCTTTTTTACTTTGAAACAAAATAAAAAAGATAATGTAATCTTTCTGTGGGATTAAAAAAAAAGTTTGCAAACACTTCTTTCCCTCTATGGTCTTTGATGCATTTGCTGTGCTTTCTTTGCATTTGCTCTTGTGAGGAGAAACTTAAAACTTTCCAAACTGTCTTGAACTCAGGGTGAGGTTGGCTTTTCCATTTAATAGTACCTAAGAAAGGCATTGGTTCTTGCTGTTCAAACTAAACTCCCATGCCAGGTTGCATGGGAATTGCGCAAGTAACTTTGGAAGTCCACTGATGTACAGGACAACGTGGAACCCAACTCACTTTTGAGCACCCATTTTGGATGGGATGTTTGAAGAAAACCACTTATGTAACCTTAACTTAAAGATAATAAAGGTTTGAGTGGGATGGTAAATAGACGGGCAGTATTTGTACAGGTATGTATCCTTTTGCTTGCTTGAATTCTTTCAGGTCTCCATGAGTTTGATGCCTTACAAGATCCTGAAGTGAATGACTTCCGAGCTAAAATGCGGAGAATCAGTGAGGAGAAGATTCAGTCGCTTGTGGGTCTCTCCTGGATGGACTGGTTAAAGCACACTTACCCACCAGAACAGGAACCTGTTATCCCAGAGAGCTTCCAAGATAAGCTCTATAGTGGAAATCTTGTAGTAGCTGTTCATTTTGATAACTGCCAGGTAGGAATGGTTGTTCATCACATTTAATGTACTGTTCTTGACCCTGATCTGAATTAGCATGTGACTGATCAAGGATGTAAATGAAATAGAATACTAACATTATGGTGTTTGCTTTAAACTGCAAATTGTTTCATGGGGATGCTTGACTCTTGAAAGAAAGTGAGGACGCAAACCTACGGTTGGGAACTGAATTTCTGAAGTCAAATTACAGTTCTATTTCTAAAGTAAAAATGTACAACTTGTATGTTCTGTATTATTTCACTTTCGTTTAAACATAAAACACAATTCAAAGTTGTCAGGACTTCTTTTGGCCAACTGTTACTGTGTTGCTTCACTAGTGTTCAATTTTAGGGTCAGGAGATGCTGGTGAATTGGGAGGCACCATATTCAACACATTTCTTTTTGTGTGTGATTCATTGTTGAACATCTTTGGGGTTGGTCTGCTAATTAGGTTGAGCAATACATTTTAAAAAAAGAGGAATTAGTATTCCCTACGCTAGACATGCATATAGGCAAATAAAACACTAGCTGAGACTTGAGAGTTACCTTTTTGTTTCATCTAACAAATCCATACCTTATTTTTAAAATAAAAAACCCTTTAGTTTCCACGTAAAATGATTTAGCTTCATTTTTTTGATGTTGAAGTTGCTATGATTCTACTTGAGTCCAGCATTCCCATTATTCATTTTTGCACTGTGCTCTTTTTGATAACAGTGAGGGATCAGCATGGGAACCTTAAAATCTCACAAGTGTGTAAATATTTAATCAGGTGATATTTGGTGTCCATTTTGACCTGGGTCCTAGATACTTATTTTCTAATGATTCAGCTGACCTTATTTACAAAGCTATATTATTTCTAATACTATCTTTTTTAACTTAAAAAATAAAAAATCCAAAGTGGTAAAATCATATCTGACTCTGGAAACACTAAATGCAGAGGTGAGTACTAAATTTGGTCACCAGTAACACTAGCTGATGCTGGATGCATAGGTGTTTTTATGACAAAACCTTTTTCCAGTCGTCTTTGGCTTAGTAGAGACTTGTAGTTGTCCAGGAGTTGAGAATATCTGTGTGTTTGTCAGCTTTTGATTAAGATATTGTGTATATATATGCACATGATAACAGTACAAAAGCAGTGCAAAAGTTCATGCTGCTGCAGAATGTATTTGCCTGCCACTGTAATAGCTTAGGCTGCTGACATTTCAAATGTTTCGAATGCTTCTGCTGCCAGTTCTGACCTTCAAATCTATTAACACTTCAGATCTGAGCTGCTTTTTAGAGCAGTAAACTCTGTTCCAGACTTTACTACTTGCACTGAGTACTAAAAATCATCTCAGGAGAATTAAATAGGAAAGTATGGGGACTGTTGTGTTCTTTCAGTAGGAACGCTGCAAGATTAAGAGGAAGGAATATTAAAATACTTTTTGTCTAGAATGTGTGGGTGAGCTGTAAAAGCTACCTGATTGTCTCTGGAGCAAGAGAAAGAGACTGATCCCCATTTCTGTGACATAGGCGTAGAGACCTACAATTTGGAAGTACGTTAGCCAGCTTCCTGGGAGGAAAAAGTGTCCTTCCCTGTCTGCCCACTCTCCGTTATGATAGGAGAAGAAAGCCTTCACGGTTTGGCAGCTTTCTGAAAGGGGGAAGCTGTTACGAACCATGCAGAAACTGAGAATTAATTTTGCCTGATTTTAGAGAGTTAGATTTTTCCATTAGGGCAGCTTGGCTTCTTACCGGTAAACTTCTGTATAAATAAAGCACAAGTCAAAAGAATGTTAGCCAGACAACACTTACATTTGTAAATAACTGCTTTTAGAATGCCTACGTCTTCAGGAGTGTGTGTGTGTGTAAATAAAAAAAATGAAAACAAAAAACCAGAACTCACTGAATCAACCTTTGCAAATAAACGTGTGCAGAGCATAATGTGGTAGATGAAGGGAGATGACAGACTTCAGAGATGACCTTTTACATTAGGAACTTTAAATGAGTTTAACCTTTTTTTTTTTTAATTTAAAAAATAAAGTAACATCTTACCTGTACCTTTTTGGAACACATCAAAGTTAGAGATGCTTTGAAAATATGTAGATAGCCTCTAAAAATTTTCTTTGAAAATCCAGAGTCTTTCCATGTTGTATTCGAAATGCTACAGGTATTGGCTGCTACCCCTCTTTTCTGCACTCCCCCAAATAAGATGGTGTTTCTGTACGTAAATCACACTAACAGTTTCTTCTGCTTTACTTGAAGCTTTCTTTTTCTTCTGAGTACAGTGATACCTAGAAAGAGGATCACTCGCTCGTGGCCAGAAAGAAGAAGAATTACACATCTAGTACTGCTAAATACCTTGAAATGTATGCATGATTTATTGCCTCCCTCGTTCACATTCTAAAATACAAGCTTCTAGATCGATATCCTGATCTAGAATCTTTAAATCACTGCTGAATCAATTAGATAAAGTTCTGTGTTCATAAAAGTATTTCTGAGACAAGTTTGGAAATTGATCATTTTGCAGCTTTTAGGGTGACTATTGCTCTGATTGCACTAAAGATGTAGAGATTAACTGTAAGTGTTAAAATACTGTTTTTAACAGTAAAGTATTTCTGCCTATTTTATTGTGGGTGCTATGATTTAAGCTTTGTAAGTCTGACTATGACAAGTTTGACATTCAGTATTCCTGTTTGTGTTTTGTTAGGATGTATTTAGTTTTCAGGTGTCTCCTAACATGAATCCCATCAAGCTGAATGAGCTGGCAATCCGAAAACGTTTGACTATCCATGGGAAAGAAGATGAGGAAGTTGATCCTGCTGACTATGTGCTGCAAGTTAGCGGAAGGCTAGAATATGTTTTTGGTGATCACCCATTAATTCAGTTTCAGGTACATAAAGCTCTTCGGAACTTACTGTAACAGTTCTCTAGTGCCTTGGCCAAAATTTGACCTTGCTTCCTGTGCCATTGGATGGTCAGCTATGCTGAACAGTAATACACTTCCTCCTCGTGTCTGCTGCCCTCTCCAGTTGTAAAATACATGCGCACCATTTCCTTTGTATCTTTGTAATGTAGTATTGTTTCTTTGATTTGAAAGTTGCCGTAGAAATAGTCTGCTAGCTGATAACAACTCTTATCCATGGGCTTTTAGTATATACGCAGCTGTGTGATGAACAGGACTCTTCCTCAGCTGACTCTAGTTGAGTGTTGCACCATAAAGAAAATGTGTGAGCAGGAGATGATTGCCGTAGAAGCTGCCATAAACCGAAAATCATCCAACCTTCCTCTTCCTCTGCCACCAAAAAAAACAAGAACAACAACTGTAAGTTGATATGGAGAATATCTAATAATCAAAGGAACAGTGACTTGTGGAATACAAATCACGCTGCCTGGGATTTGTGCTGCTACTACTGTTTTCCAGTGTAGGTCACTGGTGTTGGTCACCAGTGTAGGTGACCAATGGGAGGCAACGGAGCCTCCCGTTGCTTGTGAGAAGGTTTACATCAGAAGTAGCAGACTTTGAGGCTTTTTGGAAATTTCTTACCTTTCGTGCCTTATCCATCTTCCTCCTCCCCCCACTGTCTCCTTTCCATTGCTATTGATTCTACTTTCATTCACAACCCAGAAGAGCGGGTAATAATCTGTTACCAGCAACTGGAGAAGTTATTGCAGAGAATCTGGGTTCTTCGGCTTCAACAATGCGTAGGCTCCACTAGCTTGGGCAGCAGTGGTCTGTGATCTCTTGTGTTAGCCCGGATATCTTGCATGGTGTTGCCACTTCAATGATGGCAACTTTTGCCATAATATACATCTAACTTCTCTTTTAATACGGTGTTTCCTTTGTTGCTAAACTTACGGCCTTATAGCACAGTTATAATTCACATACTGCCATTCTAAGAAATGTGGACAGACTTTGCTCTATTACACACTCTGTATATATTCAGAATGAACAATAGATTTGAAGGGTTATTCTGAATTGTCAGCAAGTAGTACTCAATGTGTTTTCTCACCCCCACCCCCCTTTCAGCTGAGTGCTTTTTCTAACTTTTTTTCCCCTTTAGGGCATCTTGTATGCTCCTGTAGTTATGATAACCAATTTATTTTTTTAAGATTTCAAATTTATTTTTTTAAAAATGCATCTCTCTTAGTTTGTATTTATGACTTTTGCTTAAAAAGTTTAGCTTATAAAATAGGTCTCAATATGTTACATTGATTAAGAATGAACTTGTATCTTTGTTTCCCTTCTCAGAGTGTATGGGATATTTCCAACCCTTTCAAGATTATTCTGTTAAAGGGTAATAAACTAAATACAGAAGAAAATGCCAAAGTAAGTAACTATGCCTAGTATCAGAAGACGTTCTGTTCATCATTTTAATGATTTTCAATGTTTAGTGAACTCAAAATCATACAGATTTCAATCAAAATTTTTCAGCAAAAGTGTAAGCATTTTTAGTTATTCCTAGTTACATTGGTAGCGTTGGGTAAAATCTTGCTTTATTGCTAAAGTATTGCTTTATTGTCTGAAGTTGGATATGTGCATTAGAACATTATCAATAATCATGGACAGTATGACACGAATGTTCATGTGGTACTTGATTTTTTTTTTTTTTAAAGATGGTATCTGTAAAGTACCGATACTGGTGTGAAATAAGCTTATTCAAATTCAACTGTCGTAAACATCTGAGAAACAGAAGTAGATTAAATATTAAACATTTTTCAGTGGAACACAAGGTATTTTTCTAGTCCAGAATATATTCTGTGTGTGCCTAAGCATGGACTGCATGCTTCTATACAATCTGTCTTTTATTTTCTAAACATGCTGAACACAAAAAAAAGCTGTAGTATCACTTCCTGTAAAAATGTACATGACTGGGCTATTGACTGTTTTACAGACCACAAGTTGTTAACACATGGAATTTATTGCACAACTACTTTAAGACCTTACAAGACACTTGCCTGTGAGGTAGAACAACATTCATTTCCTTGATTTTGTTTGGCAATCAATAAATTAAATAGCCAGTCATGTAGATTAGGAAGAAATTCAATTAGCCGTTGAAGTTTGCTGTTCTGATGCTTTATTCAGGATACTCAGTGCATTTTTTTTCTTTCAAAACTACTGTTACAATCTCCTTGTATATTAGCAATATTACATTTTACTACCTATGTTAATGAGCCATAGTTACAATTTTACTACCTGAGACTGTAACTGTGGAAATGGATGTCTGCAAAAACAGATGTTTCCTTTTCTTTGTCTAAAACATTATTTAGCTAGTTGTAATATCTTCTTAACTCTACATTCTGTAGACTCTTCAAGTTTTTAAAAGAAAAGGGAAGGGAAAAGAGAAGGTGGATTCCAGAAGCAACATAGCTATCAAGTTTGGTTTTTTTTTTCCCCCCATGCTTACAAAAAGTGAGTTTTGGTTAATTTCAGTATGCGTTTAGAGGAAAAAGAAAATACGTTGATTGTAAGCTTGAGGAGAAACAGGAAAAAATGACAGTTCTTTGGTATTGGTGCCTGTGGACGCTATCTAAATATTTAGTGTTTTGAATGCTTTTTGGTCTTGAAAACTTTAAAGTCCTGTAGTTACCCAAGGACAAGAATGCACGTAGTAACCTTGCAAGCTTGTGCATGTTGCCCTGCATTGTCTGTCTACGCTATTATGGAATTGTCACTATTGAGAACGTATTTGTTTCCTAGTCCTGATTCTAAGGCTGTTTAATTCACTGCCATTGTTCTCTTAGTTTCATTGTGCTTTGGATCAAGCCAATATTCATCTATTTTTGCTGAAACCACCAACAGGGTTCATAAATGCAGTGTTTGTAGTGGGAAACAAAACGTTTGTCAGATGGATAGCACTCCGCTAATGTGAGCTGGATTGAGTATTTTCACCTAGAGCAGAAGTGACTTCATTCAGCTGTCTAGCACCCAATTTTCCAAATACATGACACTTGAAATTGCTTTTCTTTTTGTCTTGCTCTTTGGCTGCACCATCAGTACATACCATTTCATTAGTAAAAGGGGAGTGTCAGAATGAAAAGAATAAAATTAGGATCCAATCCTTTACATTAACAGGATTGGAAATCATAAATTAGAACTAGCCAGAAGGCAAGCAAAATAGCAACATGTTCCAACAATACAGTGCTTTGTTACTATCAAATTTTACTTGATCACTTATGCTTTTTATATTAATAAAGTAAAAGAAAAGTCAGGGAAGTGTGGTGGCATATAGTTACAATATCAGATGATAGCAAGTCAAAGAACAATACTCAAAATTATGCAAATGTGAATTTAAACCCCTGGTTTAAAAAAAAAAAAGGCAGTTTTTAGATTATTTACTGTTGCTGGTGTTAAAGCACAAGCAGATAATACACTAGACATAATATATTTCCATAAGATATCTTTAAATCAGCAAAGGAACTTGATTATAAATTCAGTTGAACATACAGTGAATCTCCAAATGAATTAATAAAGGACCATCTGGTGAATTGTTTCAAGAAGGTTATGAACCAACTGATTTTAATCAGTTCTCTGACATCAGCCACAGTATTTCCTTTTTGAAGAATATAAGGCTGCAATCTTTAATTACAGAGAAATAAAAAACCCCTGTAAATGTAATCAACGAGAATCAACAAGAATTTTGATTGTATATATTGTAACATATAGGTATGTACACACACGTGTAGTCTGTATACATTTAGATTTCCTGAAGTAAGATTACTTGCATGTGAGCTGTTTCAGGGATGTTCATGTTGCTGTTCTTAACTCACAGTGGTTCACAGTGGTGAGGCTGTGCATGCCAAAAATAGGTAATAGTGGTTTTTGAGTACTGCTGGGACTCCAGTGAATGTAGTTTTCTAAACTGAACTTTTTCTTTCAGTGATTGATTGTAAGCTTAGAAATGAAATTGGGATTGTATATATGTAAGTCAAGGAGTCAGTTTAATAATGGATGTTCCTGTGGCACCTGTATCAAGAAGGTGTATAACCCCTAACAGTGTGTTCTCCAGGACCTAATACCTCTGCCAATGCCTATGCTGTGACAGCAGTCTCTTGATCAGTGGTAGCAATTGTTTCAGGGAAGTCCAGAACGATCACAATGGGTGTTATTTGGAGACCATCTGTTGGTGCTGCTCATGCCTTCTCCAGGGATTATTCTGGGCTGAAGACAGATTTGCTCTCTAGCATGAGACTGTATTTAAACTGTATTACAGTTTGCCAATGACTAGTTTATCTCAGCTAGTTTACAAATGGAGAACTTGGTACTGAGCAGTAGTTGGTGTAGCCAAAAAAGATATATCGAGATTGGGACTGCTTCAGTGTTGATCACACTGTTGTTTCTTTGAAGGAGGGAAAGATAGGCTCTCTCCCAGAACAGATCTTGCCTATGTCAGTTGGGAATTCAAAGTTCTTTTATTCCCCCCCCTTTCCTCGCCCTTTCCTCCCCCCGATATATTGGAAGGTCACCTGAAAGAAGTTGACATATTTCTCTTTGTTGTTTGCTCAGGCAACAAAAATAAAGACCTCCTTCTCATTCTTGTTGAAACTGTCCAAGAGTATGGATACTTGGAAACATGCAGTTTTCTGTGTACATATGTTATTAAACAGAAATGCAGAAATGAGCCACATCTTAGCATTGACCAGTAATGTGTTTAATTTCAGTGCTAATAACTCCAGCTTCTTTCTCTTCTTGCCTTTCTCCTTTCCTGTTCCTTATTTTTGTCATTCAAGCTAGCTGGTTTTGTTGGTTTCTGTGTGCTAAAGACAAAACAGAATTCCTGGGAATTATGTACATTGTTGTTATTACAGGTGATTTCTGATGTCAGGGTCAGCAGTGTTCCCTCTGTACATTTTTATAAACAGTTGAAGTAAAAAGTGAATTTTTTCTTAAGCTGAAAAAAACCCAAACTTTTCTCCATGAGAAGCACAAATTGGTTCTGCCTGGAGACTTGAATTTGTATTAAGAAAAATAGTCTTACTTTTTTTCATTCTGCTTAGTTGTTTGTTTCCTACAATTTCTTTCTGTGTTAAGTATGTTAAGTTAGAAGCATTTGTATATCAACATATACAATATCCATATATTGTATTTGTTACTACAAATGAGTTATTATTAGTCATATGTGGTAATAGAAGTAATTCAGTACTGAAAAAATCGGTAGCCAATGTTATTTAAACAAATATATTTTGATTTGCCCAGGAACATGAATAGCAAAGTAAAGAAATTTGTTTTCAAGAATTGTTTGGTTCATTTTAAAACCTCAAAATTAGTATTTCTTTTAAGATAGAAATATTGAT
The DNA here is from genome assembly GCF_000699145.1 of Aptenodytes forsteri. Lineage (NCBI taxonomy): Eukaryota > Metazoa > Chordata > Aves > Sphenisciformes > Spheniscidae > Aptenodytes > Aptenodytes forsteri. The sequence goes on along the minus strand of NW_008794625.1, from coordinate 578,857 downwards.
GAAATGCATATATGTATGTTCTGCATAATATTCTATGTAGAATTCTGTAGGTTCTGTGGCAAGCTCAAAATTTCTCATTTCTTTATTGCAGGTTCATGTTAGGGCTGGTCTTTTCCATGGTACAGAGCTCCTTTGTAAAACTATTGTAAGCACAGAAATATCTGGGAGAAGTGACCACGTTTGGAATGAAATACTAGAGTTTGAAATAAATGTCTGCGATCTACCAAGAATGGCAAGGCTCTGCTTTGCAGTTTATGCTGTGATGGATAAGATGAAAACTAAAAAGTCAACCAAGGCAATGAATCCTTCCAAATACCAAACCATTAGGAAAGCAGGAAAAGTGGTAATTATTTCATTTGTTTTTCTTGAGTGTACCTCTGAATTATATTGAAATGAGTATTCAGAGATCTTTCATTGTCCTCACTTTAGCATTCAAGAATGCAAAATGAAAAAAAAATTAAAAGGAGCGTATGTATTAAGAATTGCACATCTTGGTGCAAAAAAACCTCATATTTTTCAGACATTGAGAACAACATTTTGGTTGTAAGCCAGTTGACAAATGGCTGTTTAAAGAATTTTATTTTAAAAGGTCAGTTTTGTTCTGAACTCTAGATGAGTTGTGATTGGGAAAAGATTGTGAGCTTAGATGCTAATTTTTTATTTAGGAAAATGCGTATTTTTACACTGGCAGAGTGACACCCTTAAAATTAAGTCTTATTGTCCTCAGTGGTACTGGAGTACATACTGAAAACTATGCATGTGTTTAACTGCTTTTCTGAAAGATACCACCATTTTAAAAAAAGCAACCCTGTCAATTTTATATTGTAGTGCTTGCTGCATAGTAATGTTCACTGGCATCTTAGTTTCCATGTAAAAATTCTTTCCTTTAACAGCATTATCCTGTAGCCTGGGTAAATACCATGGTATTTGATTATAAAGGACAGCTGAAGAATGGAGAACTGGTACTGCACAGCTGGTCATCATTTCCTGGTAAAGTCTAACTTTTAAGATTTGGATTTTCTGTACTTATAAGACTAAAGAAGAGTAGTATCAAATAGTAGAATATTTACTGTATGCATGTCCAATTCTCCTGTCATAATGTCTTTACGACTTGTATTTTTTATGTGGATAAATACATAATGTCTTAATCTCTTTCCTGAAAGTATTGTGTATCAGGAAGGAGGAAGGGCAAGAGTCTGCTTGGAAATAGTATTCTAAAAGTTATTATCTGTTATGGAAGGAAAATCACATAAAAATAGATGCATGTTTATATCTAGTGTTACCTGTTTTTAAGATGCAGTTTAGGTTTCATTTGGTTCCCTTTGCTATGCATCCTAAACTAAATAGATAAGCTATATTGTATGTGACAATATTTGCATCAGCAAAAAATATGAATTAGAATTTTTTTTAAGTCTTCCTTCCCTGACATTCAGATTGATTAGTAAGAGTGTCTGAAATCTCCATGTCACTCTTCATTCCATCCTGAGAAAACCCACTATCAACTTGGCTGTAGTGCTGAAAGAAATTTGGCTTAAAAGTCTCCTCTTTTTTCATACTATTTGATATAGAGGCAGCGTGTTGTCTGCTTCACAGAAGCTGCAGAACTTACTGGGATTTGGTTCAGTATAGGGATATCTCAGCTTCACTTGACTGTTATGTTTATTTTGGAAAGAGAAAATCAGTTTCTCATTCCAACATTTCCAATCATTATGTTGGATGATAATCCAACATTTGTGAATGTAGGAGGTATGAGTAGTTCATGCTGGAAATGCAGTGCATTGTAGTAAAAGTGCTGTGCAGCAAAACACGCTTCTGTCCATTGTATACAGTAAACAATTTCTTATTGCGTCTTTGCCTTTCAGATTTTTCAATTTTAATGCATGCCTGGCCGATAATATTAATTGTTCTGTCTAACGTTTCAGATGAACTCGAAGAAATGTTGAATCCGATGGGAACCGTCCAGACTAACCCTTACACTGAAAATGCAACAGCTTTGCACATCAGATTTCAAGAATATTCAAAACAGCCTATTAATTACCCTCCCTTTGATAAGGTAAGGTATGACAAAAAGAGCAGTCATGAACGCTTATGCGTAAATAGCTATTTCTTCTTTCCTTTCAACACTGCCTTTTCCACTGAATTCCCCACTTCCTGCCTTTTAGTTAATATACTGCAGTTTTTTAAACTTGCACTCCGTCAGAGTGCCAGTGCTCTGACTTCAGGGTCTTCAGGTAGAATTTTGAAGACGTATACTTTTAAAACTACTCTGTACGTAGTCTCTTGAGGGTCAGAAGCATAATCAGTTTCCAGTATCAGTGATCTTACAAAAAGCTAATCTGCCATTCTGGAAACCTTCAAAGTGTGCTTGCCTGTGATCTATAAAGATCTGTTATTTCTTTGTACAGATGTGTGTTACCCACTCTTTGGAACACTTCTTCCCCCTATGAGCTAAAATCCTTTCAAGGATAAATAGACTTTTAATGCTGTATGAAAAGGGATTTCTCAAGATCTGGTCTTGAACTAAACCCACTTAAGTTGCCCTGCAGCTTTCTACAGATAGGGATAAGAATGTCTGTCTAGAAAGGAAGTGTATATTTGGAATACACGTGGTAACGTCTGTAGTCTGAACGCTAGGTAGCAAGTTGTTCACAAACCAGCAAATAAAGCTAAGACCAGGAAACAAGTAATAAAAGAAGTGTTAAAACAGACAGCTAATGATGCATTGAAAAAACAAGGTTTAACTCATACATACATTAGTCTGAATTTTGTGGGGGGTTTTTTGAGGGTTTTGTACCTTTGGGGGGGCATGAACAAAAAGACAGAACCAAGCTTTATCAGCTCGATCAAAGAGGGATTTTGGGTTTAAGGTTTATCAAAATGAAATCAAATAACAAAATAGATTTTGTTTGTTTGTTTTTTGTTTTGATTTTGGATTGGGTTTTCTTTTGTTTTTTCCCCTCCTTGTCAGTGCAGTACTCGTTCTTCTATTAAAACAGCATTGGAAATGCCTTAAGAGCTAAAACAGTACTGACTAATTGCCGCCTTAATTTTGGTTGACCAGTTTACTATTCATACTGGACGTGTTTTAGTCAGTTTTGTTACTGGTTTATTTATAATACTTAAAGTTTTTTTTCTCATTACACTATATGTATTTAATTTCTAAAGACAAAAAAAAAAGCTGCTTTTATGTGCATATTACAGATGTTATGTAAAAGTGTATTTCTTAAGTAATCGCATATTTGTTCTAGCTCTGTTGTTCCTTTTATTTGTACCTGTGATACCAAGTTTTCAGTATGTTAAAATGCGCTTGTGAATACAGACAAAAGATTTTATTGAGTAAGTTATCTGATGTATTGACATTAAGGTGGTGTCTGATGGTCTTCACTGTCCCTTGTAACTTTAATTTGGCTGCTGGCATTTTTTATTTTGTGGCTTTGCCCCCTTCTTGAACTGTATCTGAGAAATCCTGCATATCAGATAGAGGAAAATCCCAGAGCATCTTTATGAAGTGGTTGCAGAGCTGGTAATGAAACATTCATTGAAAGCATTCAACTTTGAGGAAATGCTACAAAATGGGCTTTTTTTTTTTTTTAGCAGTTCTTATTTTTTTCCAGTAACTTTTGCCACTTGCAGTTCCCTAGAGTTAGGAAACTGTTTTGCAGTATCACTGGGAAAATCGGAGTTCTAAACTCTCTGATAATTCATTCCACTTCTGTGGGTATACTGAAATTTCTCCCTCGGAGAAGAGAGTAAGATATGCAATCTCAGAAAGGTTCTCTTGGTGAAGGTCCTGTTGAATCAGGAGTAACATCATAGCTGCTTGAATTATATCAGCTGAGAATGTTTTTCAAAATTGTCTCAATGAGGGTTGCTTGGTCTATTTTCCCAGTGTTGTTACTTGTTTCTGCCAAGAAAATGGAGAATCGGATGCCAAATCTTTATTTTAAGAAACATAATGTGCAAAAATAGATGAATCTTTTTGATCGTAGCATCAATCTACTTGCAGTGAACAGCTGTTTGGGGCTGAGTGAGTAAAAGTGCCTTGACAATTGATAAGAAAACTGTTGTCTAATGCAGGAGCCGTATACTGGGCCGGTTAGTGATCAGTGCTGCTGACACACTGAGGGGCTCGTAGTTCAGTTGAACAAAGCTGGACTTGCAGAAACTTTCAAAGTTTATCTGCAATCAGAGTAACTCTAAAAAGCACAAGGAGGCAAGCACCAAACAGAATTAGGCCATTGTCGTTTTGTTTATGCATGTTTTCACGCACAGTATGTAAACAAGCTTTGTAGGCAAGTGGCAGATGTTAATACATTGTATTAATAAGCATTTCATCCAGAGAAAGAAATAAAACAAGTTAGTACACCTTTTTAAGGATTTTAGCTGCTGGGTATTTATGCTCTGATTATTGTAGTCTTTTGTTGTTTCTCATATTGCCTGAGTAACGACAATACGAGTCTTGCTGAATCTGTGTCTGGGGGTGGTGTTACATTCCTGGGTGATGGGAGAGGCAGACCTCTGAGGGAAAGGAGATGGTGTAGTTCCTTACACTTTTTTCTTAATTGATATTTCATTTTATGAATTGATCCTCAAAGCAGCAGCATCTGACAACTGTAGACCTACCTGACCAGTTCAGCTGGTCTAATTAGCTTAGGCAGTCACCATTCTAACACATCTCTGTTGGTTGCAGTAGTGTGCAAATATAGTTTGGAGAACTGTATTTACATCTATACTTAACTACTCTTCATGATTTATTACATGAACTTCAAAAACTAAGTAGAATGTTCAAAAGGCCAAAAAATAAAAAAAAAAAGGAGCAAGGTAACTCGGAGCTCAGCTTCTGCGGAAATGTTTCATTGCTGTTAATAAAAGTAGCAGTCTTTGTTCCCGAGGGTTGCTATATATTAACTGGTGCTGAGCGCTTGTTGGTGGAATATTCACTTTATCATTAAATGAGTTCTTGTTGGAAGCTGACGTTACACAAGGGAAGATGCTAGATTTAGAGAAGTAACTGGAAACGCTAATTGAGATCATGTGGGCGATCTGAGAGGATGGTGAAAGGACTAAGTTTGTGGATTCATACTGAAATAGAGGGCTAGAAGTGTGGATCTGTGGGTAACAGGTATGACTTATGGAAGCAGCGCCCTCGAAAACAGCAGAAATAGAGATGAGAAAGCAAAGGATAATTTAGAGTTGAGGAATTGGTTTGCTGTACTGAAAAATAAGGAGGAAATGCAAACAGAAACAGAAAACAAGACGCTATAGGGAAGACTATTTAGCCCAGGAGTGGTGAAGAAGAAGAAAATGGAGGTAATCATGAGCACTCCTATTCCTGATCTCCATAGTCCTACAGATTAGAAAAGGGACACAGCATAGAAGTCCATGTTATACCACTGTATATACAAAATAATAGTGTTGTAATTATCCAAAAGATAGCAAAATTGCCTTATCTGCTTCATTTCTATAATACTTATTCTTTCAATGCAGTCAGATTTGGTTTTAAATCTAATGTATTTAAAAACATCTTTTTGCAGATACTTGAAAAGGCAGCTGAGATTGCAAGAAGCAGTGACAATGCTGCAATGGCGGTAAGCATTTGCTAAAGAATATTTTAAAGTTAATCTTCTGGGGTTTTTTGGTTTTTATCTTCTACATCAATCTAGAAATAAATAAGTCAACTACTCAAATAACAACAGTTCTCCTGGCTCTGTTTTCTTACGTAATTCACTTCGGTGAACTGCCTTAAAATTCAGGTATATATCCACTTCTCCCAATATATTTTGGACGACTTGGCTGGTTTTTGTCAAAAAAGCACAATTGCTTTACATACTCTATGGATTTGGAACACAGCTAAGATTTACATTATGTATTGAAACTAATTATTCCTTTCAACCACTACCTCCTTACCCAGAAGCAGCAGTTTCCTCTGACTCCCATTAATTTATGGAATGCTGTTGTTGCTGATATCATTGCTTTAATTTCTGCCCTTGCAGTTTGCATAAGGGCATGGCTGGGGACAGAAGGTATTAACTGAGCCAGTGTGAAGACTCATTGATACAAACTGATTTATAGAATCAGTACTAATGTTAATGTTTCAGAGATATAAAATGGAGCAGAATGTCTGGAAAAGACAAGTCTGGATTAGAAGACAAAAAAAAATGTTTGTATACTTAGCAAATGTACTTCCCTTTTGGTTATTGTTGGAAAAGTATTTTTTAGCTTTTAATTAAAAAAAAAAAATCATTCTATTAAATGTGCTCACTTGAAAAACAAAAGGAAAAAGTATATGCACCCTAAACGGAAGTTTTCCATGTTAGAGTTGGAAAACAGAAATATTGCCATCTAGTGTCATTATCTCTAAAGTTTAGGTACTTTTTCAGAAACTTCTGTACACTGAATTTTGAATCTGTTAGTTACAGTTCTTATGCCTTAAGAAATCTGAAATCTGATAGAGAGGCATAGTAGTCATTCCCCTGTGTTTTCATGAGTTTTATCTGATGTTCCTCCTGGTGTAGGATTTCTAGTATTGGAGCTAAAATACAAGAATCTTACTGAATATATCAAAACATTATACATTTCTCATTTTCTAGGGTCGAGGTGGTAAGAAGTTTTATATTGTGCTAAAAGAAATAATGGAAAGAGATCCTTTATCTCAACTCTGTGAAAATGAAATGGATCTTATTTGGACTTTGCGATATGACTGTCGTGAAAGTTTTCCACAATCATTGCCAAAACTGCTGCTCTCTTTAAAATGGAACAAACTTGAAGATGTTGCGCAGGTAAGGGAAAAGACAATGATGGTGGGGAAAAATGCTGGAGTCAAATCATGACTTAAATAGGGTTTCTTTCCCAAGTATGGACATTTTGAAATGGTACTATTGTATAAAACAAAGTTCATTGTATACCTTCTGTGGCCTGGACACATAAGCAAGAACTTACTATCTTAAAAAACCAAAAACAAACCCAAAATGCATTTCAGAGGTCCTCTGAATGATGAGAAAAGCACAGCAATTATTTATACAGGTGAATTTTAAAATCTTGTGCTCAACTTTGATCTTAAATGCAAGGAATTTCACAGAATCATAGATTCATTTAGGTTGGAAGGGACCTCTTGAGATCATCTAGTCCAACCCCCGTGCTCAAGCATGGTCAGCTAGAGCAGGACTGTGTCCAGCTGAGTTTTGAGTATCTCCACTAATGGAGACTTCACAATGTCTCTGGGCAACGTGTTCCAGCATTTGACTACCCTCACAGCAAGAACTTCTTTTATAGGGTTATTAAAAAAAAAAAAAAAAGAAGTTTAAGTTTGTAAATCAAGATCTGAAATAAAGCTTCTTATAAAAACTGTTAAACTGCTGAAAGACTATAAAACTTCACATCTCAGACTGGGTAATTAAACCTCATTGAGGCAGACATGATTTTTCAAAGAGATATGATACCCACTAGTGGTACAAAATACTTGATTCTCATCGTGTTGACCGTGTGACCAAATAGGGTCTCCTTTAAAGTAGCTGTAAGTAATTAACGACTTGAAGACTGGTGCTGTGATACAAGATTACATTTTCAGTAAACTGTATCATTTGTTTGCTCTATAGATGTGCAAGGTTATTTTGCTATACTGTGAAGACATTGGTGTAGCTGCCTTTTTCTGTTTTTACCCAAATAGAATCCAACTCTTGTGATGCTTTTTGGGAATAGGTGGAACCTTGATACAGGAAAAATTATATGAGTTTATAGTAAGACCGTTCCTGCTTGATAGACTGACTTAAAAGTAGTAAAATAACAGACCCCTGGATTTGTATTGAAACTTTTTAGTCTGATTGTGTACAGAGCGGGTTGGGCAAAACGATAAAAGTCTGGCCAGTGTTAACAAACACAGTACTCACTCTAAGGGGTGGCCCCAGACGTTGTTTTGTTCATCTGCTTATCCTGATGGAATTGCACCTTTAAATGATGCTCAACTTCTTGCAGACTGTTACATTGCGGTAATATTTATGTCTTTCCACGAGTCTCATTTTTTAAATTTTAAACTAATTTTTTTTTCCATTTTTAAAAAGCTTTGAGCTAAAAAGCATTTGTTGTGAAGGATTATGATTGGTAGTATAAATTTCTATTCTAGCTTAGTATTCTGACCTTCGCCTGTTACAAGCTAGGTGATCTTGGAAGAAAAGGAAACTACTCTGTGAAAACTCAACTTCCATCTATTCATCATGTGATTTTTGTGATTATTCAGTCAGTCAGAATCTTAGTTTGCCTCCAGCGTAGAGTTTTTATTTTCTATTACATCCTTCCTACCAGCTAGTTGTATATGTTCAGTGTACTTATAAAAATAAATGGAATTTCATCGTAGCTCATTGTCCATGCCATGAACACAACACTAACAAAATGTAGCACCCACACATTCCTTGCTCACTTGTGTTCTTTCACATGCCAGAATCCTTTGTTCCCTAGTAATTCCGTTATGTGCTTCTGAATGTATTGTTCGTTATTAAAAGTTATCTGGAAATACAAACTGTAGAAATATAAGCAGGTATTTGTTTATTCATTAAAATATGTGAAGGAAAAGGCATTCTGATTGCTTGCTAGGGGCTTTGATATATGACCTTCGGTAGCAGAGTTTGGAAAGTTATTTGGAGTATGGCTATTAGCTGACAGCTCAAAGTCCTTTAAATTTGGGAATATTAAAAAGCATTTTATTTAAACAGATGGCTGAAAATACATAGTCATCTTGCTTGTTACTGTGTACTTTCTGGAAGAAATACAGTATTTATGTTTGCATATGTATAGACAATAGTGTGGTTTATATTTTAATACTGTTTTTGGCAGCAAGAACAGTCTATCTGAAAAATGAGACCCTATCCTTAAACATAGAATCATAGAATCATTGAGGTTGGAAAAGACCTCTAAGATCATCGAGTCCAACCGTCGACCCAACACCACCATGCCCACTAAACCATGTCCCTAAGCGCCTCATCTACTCGTCTTTTAAATACCTCCAGGGATGGGGACTCAACCACTTCCCTGGGCAGCCTGTTCCAATGTTTAACCACTCTTTCAGTAAAGAAATTTTTCCTCACGTCCAATCTAAACCTCCCCTGGCGCAACTTGAGGCCGTTTCCTCTCGTCCTATCGCTTGTTACTTGGGAGAAGAGACCGACCCCCACCTCGCTACAACCTCCTTTCAGGTAGTTGTAGAGAGCGATGAGGTCTCCCCTCAGCCTCCTTTTCTCCAGGCTAAACAACCCCAGTTCCCTCAGCCGCTCCTCATAAGACTTGTTCTCCAGACCCTTCACCAGCTTCGTTGCCCTTCTCTGGACACGCTCCAGCACCTCAATGTCCTTATTGTAGTGAGGGGCCCAAAACTGAACACAGTATTCGAGGTGCGGCCTCACCAGTGCCGAGTTCAGGGGCACGATCACTCCCCTCCTCCTGCTGGCCACACTATTTCTGATACAGGCCAGGATGCCATTGGCCTTCTTGGCCGCCTGGGCACACTGCCGGCTCATGTTCAGCCGGCTGTCGACCAGCACCCCCAGGTCCTTTTCCTCCAGGCCTCTTCCCAGCCACTCTTCCCCAAGCCTGTAGCCAAATATTTCTGTAATACATAGACATGTAAGTATTCCCAATGACTTATCTTTTCAAGTGAGGCAAGACAGCCTCATGAGCCTTATGAATTCCAATGTTAGCAGGCCTCATAACTTACCTCTCATTAAAATTAAATATATATAGTACCAGATGTACATTGCAATATTTGTGCTACTACAACAACATGCATGCCGTGGTGCTAGGAGTTTTTTTTTAATGCCCGTTGTTAGCTTAAGTATTTCAGTGAAAGTCTGACACTTAAGGCAAAAAGTTTAAAAAAAAAAAAAATCCAAAACCAACCAAACGCAAAGGCAAAAAACCCCAAACTCCAAAAAACAACCAAACACCAGCTGTTTATAGGAAAAATGAACTAAGTAACTATATTCCTGTTTCTATTAATGCAGATCAAAAGTAGTAAGTTTTTTTTAGAAATGGAGTATTACATTTGATTGTAGACAATCTTTATGGACCATTGAACTAGTAGATTAAAGTTATGTACAATGGATTAAATCAGCCTTCTTGTGTTATTTACCATATAGACTTCATCCAAGCTCTCATTGTATTGCAATATTTTAGTAGAATAGTTGCACTGAAGGAATTCTGAAGGTGTTTGCTCTTACTGTTGCCATAATCTCCTTGCTCAGCAGAGTAGTAGGGTGGCAGAACTTGTTAGCAGAATTCACAGGCAGTATTTATGCTCAAAACAGAACTTAGTCATTATTTAAAAAAAAAAAAAATCTGCCCACTTTCAGTGAAGTGACACCGTCACTGATGAGAACTAGAGAAAGGAGAGCTGATCAGACAGCTAAGTTTTGAAATATTTGAAAAAACTGGAATAAAAATACTATCCTGTGCTTAATTGTATTGTCTCTTATAGTAGACTTGTCTTGTTAGGGAAGAAATCATGGTTATTTCTTTATAGGGGAAAAAAAAAACCCAAAATTATATACCAAGGCCAGTCAGACTTGAGCTTTCTCTAAACCTTTAGGTTGTTGCTGAGAATTGAAGTTCCTTGTTTTCTCACAGCTTGTCAGGAGTTGCAAACCATGTGAGAGGAGAAGTATGCAGTACTTTACGTGTGTAGCATTTTAATGTGTTTGATATTGCAGAGAAATTTTAAGAACTTGAAACACATATTTTGAAACGTAAAATTTTTTTACAAATGAGATGTATTCGGAAGTTCTTCAGTTACCTCTCTGTTGCCAAAGCAGATGAGGGCAGTTCATGGTGCAAGTTTCTTTTATGCAAATGCAACAAGTATTTCTGATATCCTTTCACCTACACTTTGGAGAAGTGTGCAAGGCACCTGGGATGTGGAGCTAGTTGGACTGCACTTCCCTCTTAATGAAAGTTCCAAGGCAGAATGCAAGCAGAGCAGTAGGAATTTGGGGAATTTTCTTGACTGTTTCATAGGTCATTTAGATCTTGCTTTCCTCTAAGCTCATATCACTTTACATTTTCTCATTGTAATAACCTCTGAAATAATTTCAGCAAAGTGAGGAGGTCTGTATCTTCAAATAAACTTCACAGTTAATGTACATGTTGTAGACCATGACTTTCAAAATTCATTGCCTGATATGAGGCATGTAATGCCACTTTGACTTGTCTTTTCAGACTGTTTCAGGTTCTCCAGTCATTTTGATCATTCATTATTAACAAAATGTTTCTGTATTTTTGTTGGCTCTGCACCTGATTTAAAGTAGGTTGTCTAGAAGTTCTGATGCGTTTGTTTTGAAGTTTCTTCTTGCATGTCTGACAAGCATAGCTGCTGCTTGCATTTTCAACATCTGTTTTATGGTATTAAGTATCTGCTCAGTGTTAGTATTTCTTCCAGAATTTCAGAACAAGTATTCATGATATGTAAGTGTTGATGGTGTCATTGACCCTTACTGGGCTATGGATTGAATAAATTTTGCATGTATGTTTCTGTGGGAATACGACATCTGTATTTAAAAACATCTTTAATTTTAGTTTATATCATTATGAATCTTGCATGTATTCATACCAGTATTTGCCCATGAAAATAGTTTAATTGAATCTTTCCTCCACTTCTGGAGTTGTAGCATGGCCACTGGCTTTGCTTTGTGATTGATCTGTGACCTTTTCTTGCTTCTGAATTTCACAAAACTGCACAGATGAACCGTTTCAGAATCTGGCCCCCTAGGTGTTTAAATAGTGTTCTGAACATGCCTGTTAAATGCAGGTTGAGACTATGAACTCATACGTGTTTGTCATACTTGAACTGGAAGCATTAGTTGAATTATGACATATAGTAGAAAATATAAATTTTCACTTTTGATGTAAAATGATTACTAAATCAGGAGGAAAATAAGATCTTTCTAATCATTCAGATTTTATAAGTTCCTATTTAAATATGAAATATCTGTATTATCTAATTTGTAGGAAAGGGTATTTTTGTCATGAGTTATGACTTGTTCCTACAGAGAGAAAAAAATCTTGTGCTGTTGATATACCGCACACATTCAAGCCTGTTTATTTTGAGTAATAGTGTACTGTTTCAGTCATGCAACTGTATACATATTATTAAAAATATACCCTCAGCAGGTAGCTTCATTAAAATGCAATAAAACCAGTTTATTTTATGAGAACTCTAGACATTTTTCTTCTTAGTAGTCCAAAATAATACAGTAGTGTCTTCTGTAATTTTTTCCAGCACATCGTCTTCAGTATTGGGAATTTTTTAAAAATATCTAACCTGAATCATCCTTTCTGCAACTTAAGCTCATTACTGTTCACAGTGCATGTGGGAAAAGGCTCCATCAGTTGAGGTGGATAGATGCTTTTGGTTAAGATCTCTCTCAACAAAAACCTTCTTTAAACTTTTTTTTTAATGGAAAACCTTTACCATTATAAAAATATTTATATATGTATGAGAGTATTTACAAAACATTATCTAAATTTTATTGAAACTCAGTTTCTAAAACATACACATCTGGGGTTACCTAATTTTTGTTTACTGTGTTGTGTCTATGTGTGAAGAAACAGACTTTTCAGACTGTGTAAATGAGGCCTGGTGCAAAAAAAAAAAAAAATCTGGATCATTTTAAAGGGTAAGAATCAGAAGTGGGCCCAGTTTCCCAGAGTTATTTCTCTCTCTCTCCGCCCTCCCGCCCCCTTTTTTTTTTTTAATTTTTTATTTTAAAGCCAGACCAATGTGTAATCTTCTGTTAGTATGAATGCTTTTATGGGCAGTTATACCCATCTCTTTTCTGAAATAGTTACTTTACCTGTAACCTAATAGTCGTCTTTTTAAAACAGCTTCAGGCTCTCCTTCAGATATGGCCCAAGCTGCTGCCTAGAGAAGCATTAGAATTGTTGGATTTCAATTATCCAGACCAGTACGTCAGAGAATATGCAGTGGGTTGTTTAAAGCAAATGAGGTGAGTGTATTGTACTACTCCAGCATGCAAGGATTTCTGGGGTGAAAAACTGCATTCTGTTTGTCTATAGGGAAAAAAGAACCCAAAGAGGAAGGATTTAAACACGCTGCCTGCCATGAAGGGATGACCAAATAGAGCAGTCTAATTTCTAGATAAGCACATTGGCAGCCAAATAAAACCTTCTTATTCTGACATCTTGTATTCAGTGATTATTATTTTCCATGCTGCTAGGAGAACACCAGTGTACCTTTGTCCCAGAGAGGGTTGTGTGTTTGCCCCTTTCTTGGACAAAAGGGAGAGCAAGATAGCGTGAGAACTTTTCAGTAACAGAGGGACAAAATATTACAATAGTCGAATACTATAAAAACTGAGGTGGCCATCCAGCCGCCTCGCGCTTTGTGTCAGGTACTGGCTGTATCATTTAATAGAAATGTAAGCTGTAGCATATAATAAAAAACCAGAGAATTAACTGATTTGTTTGTTCTTCACAGTAGCCTTCGTTATCTGCAGTTCTTCCTTTATCACATATCATTTTGCTCTTCACTGTAACCTAGGGCAAGATTTGTATAACGCTATCATTTGCAGCATAACTGCATATTTCCTGTCCTTGAGTTCTAAATTCTCTGTGGTGAATAGTTTAATGATTAATTTTTTTAATGGTCAAGGCTAGACTTTTGGGGTATAAAAAAAAATATTTTGACTTCTTTCAAATGCAAACAAGCAATTTAGCTGCTGGGCTGTCCTAATAATACTGAATTGTTACATCTGGAATTATTTCCAGAATTCTTAATTCTGGCTCTGAAGCAAAACTGTGTTAAGCTGGGTGTCAGAAATAAATTTTCAACTTCTTTAAAAAGTCTGATGAAGGCAGTTGGTAAAAAATGTAACCTAAAGGTGATCCTATTAGCTGAAATAAAAAAAAAGGGAAAATAAATACAACACAGCATAAGTGAAAGTTTTTACCAAGTTACTGAAGTTTTTCAGAGTAAGATGGAGAGAATGAAAGAATTCAGTATTTGCATCTCTGAAATCTTCAAGTGATGGACAGAAGAATTTCTACTCTTTTCCTTCCATCTTAGGCAAAGAATTTGAATTCTGCAGGCCTTTTATAAGAGAAAAGGTACTCAAATGTAAAAAGTCAAGGAACATTCACATTTGTTCTAGAACAACACAATTGTCAAGTGTGAGAGGTTTTTTGGGGGGAAGGGGAATACAGGATTTTATAGAAAATTATTGGAATGATTTTTAGTATGTCAGAATACTACTTGAAGTAGTTAATTAGCATAGAGGCTTTTCAAAGGTATGTTTATGAACTGTGGCTAAATACTTAAATTTGCACTTCTGAAGTAGGAGTAATTTGGACACTGGTTTAGCCAAGATGATGTACTTTTCCTTATCCTCTAAAAACCTTTATGTTGTTGGTATGATTTTAAAAAAAACAACAAACAAACAACAAACAAAAAAACCCAAATAAAACATTTTGGTTAAATGGATCACTTTGTAGGTGTATCTTAAGAAATTAACACTATTAACTGACAGGTAGTAACTTTTAAAGACATGTTAATTGAATTCCTTTAGTGGAATGAATACTCTTCTCCCCCTTCTTTGTAAGCTGAGTGACTTTCATAGGTATATGCAAGTATTCTCAGTTCTTGTCCGTGCCCATTGCAGCTAACTGCTAGGTTACAGTGGTTCTTTATGTGGTTCCAAAGGTCCAGCTCCTCAGTCAGAGGTTGAGTGGTCAAAGGGAGCCAATGTCCAGTCTGAAATAATTTGAAATAATTAATCTCCCGGATACTTAACGTAGCACTCAGGCTGAGATCTTGATCTTGTAAAAGCCCATGACAGAATACCAGGTTTTTACTTACAGGTTTGAGGGCCTTAAGGTTCTGTTAGAGATAGAACTTACTGATGAATTCATCAATCTGGCAGTCGCACTGAGTTGTTTATTATTGTCCTTCTCCATGTGACTGAAAAATTGGGGGACAGTCTTGCTATTGAAACAAATCTGTCATTGTTGGACTTGTCATATGCATCTGAATTTCTGGAATATCAGTAATCCTAGTTACTCTGTTAATAACTGCTTTTATGTACCTCGTTCTAGCGATGAAGAGCTCTCTCAGTATCTTCTTCAACTTGTGCAAGTCCTGAAGTATGAACCTTTTCTTGATTGCGCTCTCTCCAGATTTCTATTAGAGAGAGCACTCGCTAATAGGAGAATAGGACAGATGTTGTTTTGGCATCTAAGGTAGGAGTTTTTCCCTTATGTCTTTCTGAAACTATTGACCCTGATTGGACTTTCAAATGTGATTTATTGAGGATTTTTCTAAATGAGCCATTATTGTAGTCCCCTACAAGTCCTCTTTATGTTTCTTTACCTTTGGCATTTATAGATTAGAGCAAGCCTATAATTAAAAATATATTACAGTGGTTTGTAATCTACTGTTTGACGAAAGTATTCGAAACTGCATTCAGCTCTAACTATTTGATAAGTTAGGTTTGTATATAACCTTAGTGTTTGTTTTGGCTGTGCGTGCAGTAAAAGTAGAATATTTATACCTCACAGTTGGGAAAAATTTACATTATGTTTGAGAGTCTAACAGCAAATAAAAGCAGTTTTATGTGTCGTTGCGCTTTTGATGATCAGTTCCATGAACGGCAGATACCTTGCAGAATGGACTGTAGGTTGATTCTGTCTTCAAAGTACAGCTTATTTTAATATTTCTAAATAAAAAGAACAAGTACTACATGAAAATGTTTTGGACGATAATTGGTTCTGGTATAAGGTTCAGTGGTTTGTTTCAAAGTGTTCCCCCTCAGGCAAATTTTGGCTTTTCCCTTACAAAGATTTAAGAACATGTGGTTTAACGTCAGCCCTGATTCTCAAGATCTTCTATGACTTACCAGTACTACTTTCTTGAATGAAAGGGGTTCCTGAAAACAAATATCTAATCGCTACCTCTTAACACTGCTGCCTCCAGAACAGTCCTAGACCTTGAAACAAGTGGCATGCATTGAAACCAGCCAGTCCTCGTAGTGTTCAGCACATAAGTGTTTTGTTATTTCTTAATCTGGCTTTTTGTTTTATCTACATAACCATGAGCTTGGGGGGGTGGGGGGTGTTGGGTTTGTTTTTCATTTTAATGGCTTGAAGAATGCTAATCTGTAAATGCTGTGGTCTGATGAGAAGCTTTTCTTATAGGTCAGAGGTTCACATACCTGCCGTTTCAGTACAGTTTGGTTTGATACTTGAAGCCTACTGCCGAGGAAGTGTTGCTCATATGAAAGTGCTTGCTAAACAGGTATAGACTTCCCTTCTCCTTTAAATCTTGACTTATCCCAGCTTGTGACTCAAATACTTATTCCATTGCTCCTGTGGGGCATATTGGTTACCTTGACAAAGTCCATCTGTTGGGGAGTGGGGAAGAGAAGGAAGCATGGGTGAGACAGGGAAATAAAAGGGCTAAATAGATGGATGATGGAGCAGTCCTCCCTGGCACAGAAAGCAGCTAGCGCTGTGGGGCCTCAGAGGTCGGGAGCTGTTTTTATAGTGTTCTGAGATGTGCGAGATACTTTCAGCAGTATGCGTATATCCTGGATAGAACAGTAGACTGCCTGGATTATTAACTGAAGAAGGGTTTCTGTGCACTTGAAACTTCTGACCTTTTTTCCCCAGTAGGGGTAGCTTGTTTAATAGAAACTATTACCTTTCTGTCTAAACCTTATCTAGATGACTTCAGGACTACTTTCTGCAGCTTTGGCTTTTGTTAAAAGGTGATGCAAAAAACCCTGAAGTTGTAGTATAATGTAGTATTCCTTGGAAATAAAGATGCTGAAGTAAACAAAATACTCATTTTAGTGTTAATATAAAAATGCTGTTTACAAAAAAAACCCAAGGAAAAACGTTTGCTTTTAAATACCCGAATAAGTGCATCATCAGATCATTAATAGAGACACTCAAATCATGTTTGAAGGCTCTAATGCAGTTTTACAAGTTAATTTTGATTGCGACCGTAAAAATCTTTGAAAAATTATCTCTCTCTGGAATTCATGTATTTGCTGTATCAGGCCACAAAAACTTAACTCAGTAGATACTTGTCTGATGAGTGTTATTTCTAACAGTTTTGATACTGTCTACACTGAAACTATGCTTTGAGGGGCGTATGGAACAGGAATGTACTGTTGTGCTCTTTATTACTGCAGTTCACAGGACATTGAAAAGACCATCTCTTATGCATGTGTGGTTGTTCGTATTGTCAAAATCATAAAAAGATTAGGTGATGAAATGCTTTAAGCAATAGACTTAAGGTCAGAAAGTTTCTGTGCACTTCACAGGAAACAAATGTCAGTACAATCAAAGAAGGGGCAAAAAAATTCCCAACTGTGCAAACACGGAAGAAATTCAAAGTAGAAATACTTCAAAAAGTTCCTGTTTGTACAACACAGGTTCCATTTTGTTCCCTTGTCACTGATGTTTGTACAGCTCCTAGAATAGTGGAAAAGCAGAGCGCTTTTGGTTTTGACAGATGGCTGACCTGGCAGGTCTCCATTGCCTCAGTTTTATAATCAAACTGCATACAATTTCCACAGCATCCTGCCTGACAGGGTTCAGTTTGTGTGTAGAAGTGGTAAGTTTTGACTCAGCACCTTGTAAGTTAGACTGAAGCTTCCTTGTATAGAAATCAACTTTTGTAATTGTTGAATTGATGCTGTTTGCTAGAGAATATGCGTATTACTGAGCATGTTAACTGTGGCTAGTGCAAATACGGCTAATTGTTATAACAACTGTTTTATATTTGGCTAACAAGTTGCTTCGATGTAGATGCAATGTAGAAATTATATTTGTTGAATATGCTATCTAGGTTTGTTACCGAAGGGCTTTTCTCTGTTAGTTTTATGTATATTTACATCGCTAGTTTACTTGTTTTCTTAGAAATTATGTACCAGTAGAAGACTTTCTAAAACAGAAGGGAGAAAAAAGGGTTAAACCCACCTGTATTGATTGCAAATAATGGCCTTGCCTTTTTACACATTTTTAAGGTAACACTATTGCTTAGATGAGATATTATGATTTGGAACACCTTAATTGATTACAGCATTTACCTTATGCCTAACTTCAGCAGGATTTTAATGAGCAAACATTTAAGACTCTGCTCTGTGAAAGTTAAGTATGTGTAGTTAAGTATTGTGAAAATTGTCTGCAAGTAGTCATACGGCTGTATTGTATTGTATGCAACTAACTGAATGCGTACAATGAAGTATCTGTATCCGTAGCTCATCTCAAGTAATGTTTGATTTTGTTAGAGGTATGAAGCGCTCAGTATTTCTGTTGACTTCAGTATGGATAGAGGCACCTATGTTAGGTGCTTTGTTCAATTAGTGGACGAAAATTGTATTTTGAAGAAGGAATTTGTGTAAATGTATCATACATTAAAACTAACTGAATGCGTACAATGAAGTATCTGTATCCGTAGCTCATCTCAAGTAATGTTTGATTTTGTTAGAGGTATGAAGCGCTCAGTATTTCTGTTGACTTCAGTATGGATAGAGGCACCTATGTTAGGTGCTTTGTTCAATTAGTGGACGAAAATTGTATTTTGAAGAAGGAATTTGTGTAAATGTATCATACATTAAAATACCTCATTCATTTTTTCTGAGATGTTAAGTCATGCTTTAAAAAGTGACTTGAAGCTTAGGACACTTCACCCCATTGATGTCTTTGTTACTTAAGAAAATGGGATTTCTGGGACATGAGTGACTTAGAAAAGGCTGTTCTCATGTTTTTTCAGGAATGCCATCTTAATTGCCATCTATTATTTCCATTTTTTAAAAGTTGTAGAATTATTTCATACTTTAGTTAACTGGTTTGTTTTGAAATGGGATTTTGCATTGTATTGTGTAAAATCAGAGCAATAACCTTTAAAGATAAAATCTCTCTCTCAGGTGGAAGCCCTTAATAAAATGAAGACTTTAAATAGTCTAATTAAGCTGAATGCCATGAAGCAAAGCAAAGCAAAAGGAAAAGATGCAATGCATACATGTTTGAAACAAAATGCCTACAGAGAAGCACTTTCTGACCTCCAGTCTCCTCTGAATCCTTCTGTTATACTTTCAGAACTACAGTAAGTTAAGAATGAGTGAATAAAATTTCACTGTAGCTTTTGCACGGAAACAGTAAAGCAGAAACGCGTATGTGCTTTAACTTCCTTTGGCTTTATTATTCAGCAGATATGCTGTCATAGGGAACTTTTTCTATAGTGAGAGAAGGTCTGTTGGGAATCTTCCTAAGGTTAAGATATCAGTTAAGTTAGAAGATTTTTGTGATCCATGATGAAACTTAATACTCTCTCAGTCAATGTATTACCATAGCTAAATATATTTAAATATAAGCCTAAAAGTGAATTGGACTACATTCCTGGCTTCTGTTTATAACAATAAGCACAAAAGCCGTTAAAATTTTTAAGAGCATTTAAATATAAAGTCTAAAAATTGATGGGAAAGGATATAAAGAAAACTATTTTCTCGGAAAATGTGAGTGCTTAATTTAAGTGTTAGATATGTGTATGCCAATCACGGTATCCAATACATTCCATCTGTAACAGATACGTTCGTACTTGGTAAGCGCTCATAGCATAGTAGCAGAATGAAAGCAGAGATAACATTTAAGTACTTCTAAACTGGAAGTCTACATGTTCTGTTGTGTTTTGAACATTCCAGTTGAATTACTCTTATTTGACTAAAACATTTGTTGTATTTACTTCTAGTGTTGAGAAGTGTAGATATATGGATTCTAAAATGAAGCCTCTATGGATAGTATACAACAATAAAATGTTTGGAGGAGATCTTGTAGGGATCATCTTTAAAAATGGTGATGGTAAGCAATGTTAAATATTTTAAATTTTTCCTTTTCCTTCTTCATTCCCACACTTGCACTTAAGCTGTGTTGCTCTGTATTGCCATAATGTAAACGTGGTTTACTCTAATATTGGTAAACAAATTAAGCATCTTCTTCTGACTGGGTTTCAAAGTATAGACATTATCAATCACAATGATATAATTATGGTTAATCCCACTTTAATCTTTAGGCTTGATGAGTATTTTTAGATACTTTTTTCTGAAGGCCTTACAAACATTAGAAAGTTTGTCTACAACACACTGAGAAATTGAAATAGCAGTTTCAACCTTCTCTTACAGATCTCCGACAGGATATGTTGACACTCCAGATTTTGCGTTTGATGGACATACTTTGGAAAGAAGCTGGTCTGGATCTCCGGTAAGGATCTCCTGAGGGCTAGTTTATTTGGATGGAGAGTCCACTGTTAGCAGTAAAGCTTTCCTGTTTTCTAAATACCTTCCCTACTGTCCCCTTTCCAAACGTCTGTATTGATGCCCAAAGGTTTCAGTAGTCATAGCCAGGGTGAACAGGCTATAGAAAGCAGTTACCTTAACTTATTGGATGACTTCTCTTTGCAGTTCATTCTCTAGATGGCCCACATTACAAAAGAATTTAGCCATGAAAAGAAATAATGCAAGAAGTGAAGTGAAACTTTGGGATTTTTGTTTATTATCAAGCAGAATATTTTTCGTAGTGCACCATATCTCCTGTCATTTATCTAAGTTGCCATGCTGATTATAAATTCCACTGTTCTCTTATATAGTCCACTGTTTTCATCCTTTGAAAATCATCTAGATAAAAAACATTGTATGAGGTGAGGAAGCAATTCTTGAGTTAACGGTCCAGCAAGCAGGTTTTGTGCCTTTTTTTGGTTTGTCGCTGTGACCTTTCCAAAAGCAGGTGTTTCATAAATTCCTCATGTAACAAACTTATCTAGTAACGGTCACTGATTTTCCAGGGATATGCAAAAATGGGGACTTAGTGATTATGGGAATTGCAGCTCTTAAGTTCTAATATATACATGTGCAAGTGAGGTACAAACATAGAACACAAGAATGTTCTGGCCAAGAGTTAGCTGCTGAGGATTGCATCTGGAATACACTATCAACATTCTCTAATAGGTAGAGCTAATAGGCAAAACACTCTCTAGAAATTAGTCAGCTTTAAGTACTGGTAATTTGGGGGTGGGGGAGTAGGAGCTTTGAGATTCTTTGTAATAGAATTTCACTATCTGGTTGAGAATTACCAGAATTGTGGAACGCACAAATACAGATTCTTCTTTTTAACATTTTCTTTTTTCTCTTGGCCTTATTTCTTAAGGATATGTATGGTTTGTGCAGCCAAGGCCATAAATGAATGTATTACTGTCCAAATAAGTTTTATACTTGTGATCTATTTCCTACAGAATTTAACAGAGGAATGTCTGTCTTGTATTAACTGCATAACAGGCTTCATGAAGATGAGGGTCGTGGGAGAGGAGAAGTTAGTTGCTTGTGCTTCTCTTCTAGGAGGGCTGCTGCACAAAGAAAATGATGATGATTGGGAACAGTCACTATGGATTTACCAAGAGTAAACCATGCCTGACTAATCCGATTGCCTTCTTTGAGGGAGGGAAAGAGTAGTGGATGTCCTTACCTTGACTTTAGCAAGGCTTTTGAGTCTGACTCCCATAGTATTCTTGCCTCTTGAGTTAGGAAGTTACAGTCTGGGTGGGTGGACTACTACGTACTCTGCCTGGAGGTTCATGACAAGTGGATTATCGCTGGAGTCTATAAGGGAATTTTTATATTCTTAGCCTTGTCAGCATCCTGCGGTGCAAGACTTTCATTATTTAAGTATGTATGTAAGAAAAAGTACCTCCATCTGTTTTATGCTTACCACCTGCTAATCTCAGTTACTGCATGTTTTCAGTTGTATTTTTGAATCATGATAACTAGTGGATAGTCATTCAAGAGCAAGACAAGATTCTATAGTAAGATGAGGTTGACAGGAAAGGTGGTATATTTAGAACCACTACTATATTGGGAAAAAAATACGTTGCAGCTTCCTTAAAATTTCACTTTTCAATGCTATTTCAATGAAGTAGTTCTAACTCAGCCATTATAAAGTCAGTGGAGAAAAAGCGTAATGTTCTAGTGCATTTGTACTAAAGTACTAAAGAGGTTTTTATGTTATTGAACTCACCCATATTTCATGCTAAAGCTTCCATTTCTGCTTCCTTTGGGCAGGTTTTGTGAGGTTGTAAGCTTACAGTAGAAATGAAAACTCATAATTTAAGTATTCTGTTAGGGCAGAAATACTCCATTTGAGAAGAATCTTCTCATTTGCTCTGCTGCTCCTGCAAAGCCACTTTTCTAAAAACGAAGTAATAAACCTTTCCAAGATACCACGAGTACAGGAGTGTCTAGCGTTTGGAAAACTTGTTCAGAATGATGAGGAGGGTTGTGGGATTTTCATTTATTTACTAGTTCATTAGTCAAGTCTCTAGGGCAATGTCTCCTCCTGTGTAAGCCAGTCACTTTTTCATCAGTTGTGTAAGTAGCAACGAACTCAACTATTTTTTGTAGTAGCCACTTTTTCTTCCTGCAGTGAGCAGTCCTCTTATCACTGTTTATACCCAAAGACTTGCGGTCATCGTGAACATCTTCAGCCTGCATTCTGAAGGCCCACTTTGCATTCTTTTCTTGCTAAAACACTATTTGGATGTCATAAAACATTTTCAGACCAGAAATATCTTTGTATCTTGCAAAGTCTCTTGCAAAGTAGTTTTCTTACCTTCATATACTTGCTAAGATAAGCATGACTTCATTGTGGGAATACTAGAGTATTTCAAAGAGAAACAGTATCAGGCATTGTTCAATGTTATCATACAACCCTCTAGTACATGGGGAACTTTTCCAGCCAAATCTATGCACCAGTTTTAGCTAATATAATTCTCAAATTCTAATTTCTTTTTAGAAAAATAGTTCTAAAGAAGATACTGGGTGTCACATTATTATAAACCATTTGGAGGCCATAAATTCAAATTTTTATGCCTGTGAAAGAGCTGTAATCCTTTATGTTTAATTTTTAAGTGTTGTTTATATGGCTAGAAGTACTTATTTAAATATTACTTGAAATACTTCATTTAGATTCTTTGAGCTCATTTCAAATTTTTTGTGGTTCAGGCATAATAGTGTGAGCTTCATAAGGCAGTTAACATGAGCATGCACAGATAAGTAAAATTATAAACTTGTTGCTTATGCTACTTATTGAAAGATTCTTTTGAGTGAAGTATGGGATAAAGTAGGAATGTGAATAATAAATTGTTTCTGGAAGTGTATGTTTGCGATGCAGTAGCTGAGTGTCTGTTAAGTTGAACACTGATTTGAGGAAACTTTAGATAATTTATGTCATTATAAATAGACTGTGAGGAGACTAATCGAGCATTTAGGGGCAAGGACAACCTCTGGCAGCTGTGGAATCCCAGATGAGGCATTCTTTGGTTGCTGCCTTCCCAGAAGCTTAGTTTGTGGTTCCAGCCTGGGCCACACACCGTGCCTAGCAAACAGGAATAGTGATTGGGAGTCATCAAATATGCTTTTCCTGACTAAGGCATTTTTTTAAACTCAACAAAGGAAAACCAAAAAGTGTCTTTGATGGCCAAGATTTTTCTTAAAACTCTCAGAAGAAAAGAAGTAGAAAGGGGAAATTCCTAGTGAGAATTGAAGTTCTATAATTGGCCTCTTCCATTTATTTACTTAACTGGGAGCATCTTCCTTCCATTCATCCTCTTTTAGTTATGATTATAAAATAAAATTCTGGGATTGAGGCAGGGTTACAATTCTGTGTCTATCAAAGAGAGATTAACCAGGCAGTTGCCAAGGGAAGGCTCCGAAATGGCCTTAATTGAAAACAGAATTGGACAAAACAGCACTTGGAACGCCTGGAGCATGAGGATGCAGCTAAGAGGGTAAGGCTTTGTGATCTCCACGTTTACAGTCTACATGCCTCTCAAGAAGAGGCAACTCCAAAATCTATGAATTAACAGTAGTGCTAATGAGTTCTGTTGCCCTGTTCATGAGTCCGGACTTGTTGGCTTGCTTCTTTTTGCTTGGGTAAGAGGCATGGCGTCAGGCGAAAAAGCAGTGTCGAATAGATCTGCTTTCCTGAAAAATACAACTTCATACGTCCATACCAATGAGTGGAGGCTTTTCTTCTTGCCCTGTATCATCCTTTGAGGCTTTAGTTTCCCTGAAGCTGCTGCTTCCTTTTTTCCTTTTGTGGATGCATAATGGATTTTGTGCTTTTCAACTTTTTTCCACTGCAGAAAGTCTGGTAACTCCATTCCAGTAAAAGCAGGGCTTCTCACTTGTTTCACCAGTGAAAGAGCAGAAGCATTTGCTGTTTGCCCCTCTCTTTCAATCAATAATCTCTCGCCACAAGCAAATCGTACAGCTTCTATGAAGCATGGATCAAAAGGCAACCAATATGCTGCCATCGAGGAGTTTGGGATAGGATCAGTTTCCTTATAATCGCACTGCAATCTGCAGTCAGTTATTTAGTAGCAATTTAAAATGAAATCTTAGCCCAGTCCGTGTCTAAAGCAAGCACGATATTCCCAGTGGGATTTCTCAGCTCTGGAGAGGAACACCAAATATATATTGGTTTTGAGAACTCCAAAGCTGAAGAAGGAGAAAGGTAGGTTGGTTGGTTGGTTGTTGGTTTGTTTTTAACTGTCGACTAATTTGTCTCGTGGGTAAACTGGCCTCTTTCACACATAGTGTGTTCTGTTGTCTAGGTTCCTGTGTGTGCATTCTGACTAAATACCAGAACAAGACCAGGGTTTGTATCAGAAAAGGAAGTATGTGTATGCTGCAGGATGCAACAGTGTGCTCCAGTAGGTCCTTCGTCCTGGGCTATCACTGGATGGGCTGTGGAGTGCTCAACCAAATAAAACTTCAGATGTAAATCGCATCTCCTTCTCAGTACAGACCCAACTGTTACACAGCAAAGA
Organism: Aptenodytes forsteri; assembly: GCF_000699145.1. Classification (NCBI taxonomy): domain Eukaryota; kingdom Metazoa; phylum Chordata; class Aves; order Sphenisciformes; family Spheniscidae; genus Aptenodytes; species Aptenodytes forsteri. The sequence continues at coordinate 553,980 of NW_008794625.1, read as the reverse complement.
CCATCACCCCAGACGAACACTGCTCTGTCATTTAGAGAAGTCTGGCTCAGAGTTAGTTTACCTTAGACATCAGATGTCAGTTGAGTACCAGAGAGAAATTAGAAAACCGAAAAAGCATGTTCTTTAATTAATCCCCATACTTTAAAAAAACCGCTACTTACTCATTTCTAAGACAAACTATTACCTGAAAATTGAGCAGGAAATAGTTGGCCTAAGACATTAGTAAGCATGTGCAGCTAAACTTCCTCAGTTCTTTCTGTAGTTTATCTCTAGTTGTTTCTTGTACTTTAAATATGGGCAATTACGGAACAAACTTAGTCAGTTAAATGGTATTTATATTGAGGTTGCATCTGCAGAGTGACAAAATGAAACTTTCAGAGGTTCAAGCCCCCTGAAAAGTTACAACTATTCAAGTTATTTTGCTTTAAAAAATTCTATGTCTGAAGTCATGTATGGGCATACTCATAGTAGATGACGTAACTTTCTATTATTTCTATGAGGAATGTTTAAATATTACAAATACATGTCACAGCAGAGGAGCATAACATGTCTTCCCAAGCATGCTGTGGGGTCTGCAGTGTTACATCACTTAGGAGAGTAATCCTTGCATCAAAAAGTATTTCCACTGCTTTACCTATAGTACAGCATTGAAGTTGTGTTAAAGGAGAAATTAGTAAAGTAACAGTGCAACAGAAAATCCTAAGTTTGAGGAGTTTGGTCTATGTTGAGTGACCTTTGCTGTGATAAATTGTCATAAAAGTATTCAGTGCTTAGTTACTTTTTGGACAGGTAGAGGGAGTTCTCCAAACTGCTTTTTCATTTCACTGCCTATTTATAGCGAGTTTCACTTTCACCTTCCTTAATGTGTGCGAAGTCTGATGTTAAGCGGCTGTGTATGAATGAAATCAGAGTTCACAAACATACTGAAAAATTTATTTGTTACAAGTCTAAAGAATGTAATTATTTTTAAACCATTGGACCTGAAGTTACAGAGAATGTGTTGATAAATTACCAGAACTTGGTGTTGTATTTGGAAAGATACTGCTTTGGAGAACTAAACTCTTGAAATAAAGAACAGTATTAAATGGAGTGAAGAAGAAAACTTTCTGTCCTGCCCAGGATTGCTGTATTCATCTGTCTGTGGTCTTTACTGGCATTAAAAAGCAGGGAGCATATCCTGCTGACAGATGTTGAAGTCAGAAAGACCAGGATGAGATGGAAAGGGCCCAGAGGATTTGTCCCTAACTTGACTCCTGTCAAACTGTCTTTCTGACAAGGATGTTTTTTCCTCCAGTTGTAAGCACACAGTCCTCAAGGGGCTGAAGGCTTTCATCATTGCTTGCTTTTGAAGGGGAAGTTGTTGGACATGTGCCCGGTTAAGCTGCAAGTAGGGTGGGTTGAAATGCCATGGAAGAAGGCCAGCGTGCACTTTAACCTGGCAATATTTGGCTTACATTTGTCGTGTCGTGATAAGGATGGGCAGTGCTTCCTTGTATCATGAATGCTGGTGTTCGTTAATTACAGATACCCTTCTGTTCATTGCGAGAACCCTCTGGTCTAGAGAGTTGGGGTTTTTAATTGGGAAATAGAATAGAAACGGGAAGAAGGTTCCAAATCTGCACTTTTTTTGTTTTGAAGTTGGGTGTTCTCTAAATACCCTGCTGAATCTGGTTTTCAGTTCACTTTGTTGCCAGTAGAGAAGAATCCCTAACTATATAGTTAGTAGTACTTGCGCCGCTTCAGTTCAGTTGTCTAATAGCTGTTATGCCAAAAAGTTTTGGCATATTTTTCTTCTATGGCTTGGGATAATAGGCTGTGTCAGTTAAGAGATGTGGTTCTGCATTGTAGCAATCAAACTTAGTATCTGTTTTATACATAAATACCAATGACAACTCCACTAGCAGTTCTTTTTCCTTCTCTCTCTCTATATATACATACACGCACACACACGAATTTTAGTATGTCCTGCAATTTTTATACAGCTTTGTAAGTTAGTGAGTGCTAGCTTATAGCTTGTGTACTGCCATTAGATTTGCATGGGCATCCGTTCTTTTATACATGGATCCATGACCAGAACTGAGATCATATTCTTGACCTGAGATGCCTAGCATGAGAGTAGACACCTCGATTTGTGATGCAATGCCTTTGAAGAGTTTGCTTTAAGTTTCCATTGCATATATTGAGCTCCCATCTAAGTTGCCATTCCATTTAGCATTTTAAGCATCTGGAGTGAGGAAACATTTTGGAAAAATACACTTACCTATTTAGACACGTATCTCCGTGATTCATATCTTTATCTGTGTCTTATTTTAATGCAATGATATTGTTGTAGATATTTTTACTAGGCATAGTATATGAACACACAGGAATATTCTTACATATCAGGCAGGTTAAAAGATGTATGCCTGTTTTTCATTAGGTTTCTATGCTTAAAATTAGTAAGAATTGGAAAATATTATTTTATGTTTATCTTCAAAAGGATTTCTAGCTTTTTAAGTTGAAATAGAAAGAATGGAGAAAAAGGATAAGATCCTTTTTTCCACCTACACAAATAATTTAGTCTAGAATGAACGCGAGTGTAACTTA
>NW_008794625.1:541679-551134 GCF_000699145.1 Aptenodytes forsteri | reverse complement strand
TTCTAGTCATTAAATTAACAAATGAAAATAAAGGGCTCCCTCTATGGTTTCTCCTATAAAATTACAAGTAATTGTGTTCCCTAGTAAAGGGGGAAAATTAGGGTTGCTTACAATTTTTTTTTACGTATATGTATGTAATAGGAAAAATCAATGTTTTAAATGTATTGCTGTGTTTTAATTTTGCAAGCAACATCTGTATGTTAACCCTTGAGAGTTTAATGTTCAAGTTAGCGTGAGTATTCAGCCCTCAAAATATTGATACACTAAAGAAACTTTCTTACTATTTTTGTTTTTAACATGAATCTGTGTTTTGTTTCAGGATATTGCCATACGGCTGTTTAGCAACTGGAGATCACTCTGGCCTTATTGAGGCTGTTTCTAGTTCAGAAACCATTGCTGACATTCAGTTAAATAGTAGCAATGTTGCTGCTGCTGCTGCCTTCAACAAAGATGCTCTCTTAAACTGGCTGAAGGAATACAATTTAGGGTAATTTCTACAGTTACTTTCTCATCTATAGTGTAGGCTACAAAATTCCTGTAAGTTTCTGTTTCAATATTGAGGAATGTGTGGCTGCTCTGGCGGGTTTGTTACTACTTATTTTTCTAGTATGTAAAATTCTGACTCAGATTCACGGTGCCCTTGGAATCCAAACAACGATCCAGCTGAAATTCTGGCATTTGCAGCATTTTGACTGCATGTTGTTGAGTAAGTTATACTAGATTTGGCAAAACAAAAAAACCCAAGAAAACTATATGGGTCTCAAGTCTAGATGTTGTTGCATTTCATAATATTTGCATTTCTCCTATTCTCCATAGCTACCTTTTACAGTATTTTCTCTCAAATAAGTCTAGTTTTACATCATCCTAATGGGCTTCTGGTTTAAACAAGCAAAAATCCTCTCTGAGGTCAACGCATGACGTGAATTACCAGTAGTATGCACTAATGTTATTTGTCTCTGTGTTTTTAGAGATGACTTGGATCGAGCCATTGAAGAATTTACTCTGTCTTGTGCTGGCTACTGTGTAGCTACTTACGTATTGGGGATTGGTGACAGACACAGTGACAACATCATGGTCAGAAAAAATGGTCAGGTAAAAATCTCATGTAGGCAGAATAACTACGGTATCTCTGTTGTGCAAGAATTATCTTAAGAACTTTTAATTTATTTAGTGTATCAGTAAAATTAAATCCCTGCATTGTTAGAACTGATGTCTGTTTACTGAGAATTGAAGAGAACTTCAAAGAAAGGAAATGCAAGACCAGTGGAGGGACTGACTAATGCCTGTTTAGTAAGCAATTCTGTATCAAGTGAGGCTGTTCTGTAGAACTTTTTCAGAACATCCAAAAGGCCTGTTAATGGTTCAGATTCATTGAATAAAAGTAGTCTTAGAGTATCTTGCAAAAGACCATCCTTAAAAATATATGAATTGCATTTTTGAGCAGTGTAGTCTTCCTGAAGGTAGTGTCTACAGCCCACCTCTGCAGAAATTTTCCATATGGAACTCAGTACCAGCATAATGCTGTGACTATAAGTCTCCAAACCTAGAACCTAGGTAAACCCTTAGAAATTTATTTTCCTGTTTAATTGTTACTTTCTACTGTAACTTGTCTGATTTTATTTAAATTATTCGGCCTATAAAACTAGCCAGGGTTATAAAAGTGAGAGTTTTATAGACATTTGCAGTATTCTTTTAAGTTTTTACCTACTAGAAGAAAGCTGAAATGCCCTTATCTTTGATTCTAAAATGGGAGAACTGTCATGGGTTCCTTGAGATTAATGTAAGTTCTACTAGCTTTGCTCCTGATTTTATATAGGAAGGCCTTGGATACGATGATGTTGAGCCTCACGGGCTCATCATTGGGCTCATTTTTCTATCTGATCTTACCAACAAGATGTCTGTTGGCAGACACAAAAGATTATATCAATCTTTTGCACACTGATTTGTAGCAGTGGTCGCTCGTAAGAGCATGGATGTTATCACTGACTTTAAATACATCTTGAAACGTCTTAAAACTAAATACTCCCAAAGGGTTGAAACTATGGGCTATGGAGAGTAGCATTATGAATTAACTGTTCTTGATACCAGCATCCAGTAGAGATATTAGAAAAGTGAAATATTTCACCAGAGAGATTAATTTTCACTTCTGGTTTTTTTAGCTCTTTCATATAGATTTTGGGCATATTCTTGGAAACTTCAAGTCCAAGTTTGGAATTAAAAGGGAACGGGTACCTTTCATACTCACCTATGATTTCATTCATGTTATTCAACAAGGAAAAACAGGGAACACTGAAAAATTTGGTCGGTGAGTATTATTTTGATCTCTTCCTTTTGTAACTGAGATGATCTCTGGTGATAATTTCCAGCACACCAGGAACTTACCTGGGTTTGGTTTGCTCATTTGTACTTGTGCGGACGTGTGCCAACATGCATTTACAATACTATCTACTTCTCTACCTGAGCTAACAAATTACTTCATACATCAGAAACTGCAGCTCTGCAGTGGAAAGATAACAGTTCCTTTTTATCTCCTCCAGCAGGAGATGGCAGATTCTCCTGGGCTTGCCTTTTTTTACCTTCAGCAGCACTGGGCACTAGGGAGGGATTCCACAGACTATTGTTCAAGCGAGATGAAGCACTGGACTTAAAAGCAGGCTCCCTTTTGCCCTTTCTGTCCATCAATGCACGTTCAGTGTGCTAATCAATCCTGGCCTTGGATGCTTAGGCATATACAGTCGTGCTCATAATCCAACACTTTTGCATGCCCCTTCCCATCTTGGTTTAGAGGGCTACAGTGGAACACAAAAGCATGTGACAAAGGAGAACTACCCTCTGTGATCCTACTTGTTGAGGCAGATTTTTCTTCTTCCCCTTCTGTATCATTCTCACCAATTGACAGGAGGGTCATGCTGGATGTTTTGCTGTCAGTTTTCACAGGAAGAATTTATTGACAGAGACGTGAAATTAAGTACTTAGGTATGGCACGAGAAATCTTATGGCTACTTCTGGTAGAAGAAGCTGTACATGTTTGTAATGGTGTGATGTAATGAATGTAAAACAACTGCCAGTGACCCATGTCTGCCCTGGAGAGTGAGCAAATCAACCTGTAGCTCCATTTTTAAAACCATGAAGTAAAGGCTATTAGGTGACTGTGCTATTGCAAGAGCTGTGGAATATGGAGGACTTTAAATGGTAGTAGGATTCCACTTTCACTTGAAAAATGCCTCAGGAGAGAATTTATTCTTTGAAGTATAACTTTTGGTCTTAGTCTGAAGGGGTCTTCCCGTTTCCTGTGGAAATTCACAGATTAGACGCTGGGCAGTGGCACGTTTGGGGATGTTGAGCAAGTTCTCAGGTGTCTGCATGATGGGTCTTTATGCCAGATCTGGCAGTTGGTTCAGTTTTGACCGTGTTTGCAGGAAGGAATTACCTTACAGAGACAAGCTGGATTGGTAGGGACTGCTACAGAGCATTTGTTTTTCCACTGTAGGCCCACTATATAGGGTCATTAGGGCGTTTCACCGAACAAATTCTCAGGGAGATGGGACACTGGCGTTACCTTTTGGCATTTTTTGCTCTTCCTGAAGAACAGCACTTTCTCTAAAGCTTTTCGTCTTTTGTACCAATGTTTTAAGGGCTAGTTGGAGAGGCATGGGATATTTTTGTGGGAATGCATTGGAGGTTCTGTAGACATCTCTGTCCTTTCTGTTACTGTGTTCCTACAATGCATTGGAGGTTCTGTAGACATCTCTGTTGTCCTTTCTGTTACTGTGTTCCTACGATACGTGTGTTAGGCCAGATAACAATTTTTGGAAATAGTTACATATATTTGCCAACTGTGTAAGTTCTCACGTGTTATCTTCATTGCATGTGTTTTGTGGTTGAACATGAAGGTTCCGCCAGTATTGTGAAGAAGCATACTTGATTCTGCGAAAACACGGAAACCTATTTATTACACTCTTTGCACTGATGTTAACTGCAGGGCTTCCAGAGCTAACCTCTGTCAAGGACATCCAGTATCTCAAGGTAAAGTAAGATTTACAGCTCAGCGGGACTTAGTGTTTTTTCCAGTATGTGAATTTTGATTCCAAGATGGATACATTTTAATTGTTTTCCATTTCTCTCAAAATTTCCATATAGTTCTCAAAGCTTTCTTTTTCAGCTATATAGAACAAGGTCTGTAGTCAGTCCTAGCGGTCAAAGGAAACTATGAATATATGTTCCTCCCAACCATTCTATGAGTTCAGCACCCCTGCATCTTGTATATAGTCATTTCAGCGGTGTTTTATGTCTTGGCTCATGCACAAGCATAGACCTGTAAAGGTGAAAATTATTTGCTTAATTCTTCTTTAGTTTTATCTTTAAACCCAGAAAATACCACTGATGTATTGCTCAATGAATAATAGGCGAAAAAGTGTCAAAACAGAAAAAAACAGAATGTGGTTTGTATTAAAAAGTGAAGGAGGCCTTAATTGTGGTTTTTAAAATTCCTAACAGCGCTTGTTTTCCTATCATCTTAGGACTCTCTTGCCTTGGGGAAGAGTGAGGAAGAAGCACTAAAACAATTTAAGCAAAAGTTTGATGAAGCGCTCCGGGAAAGTTGGACTACTAAAGTGAACTGGATGGCTCACACTGTTCGAAAAGATTACAGATCCTAGAAGATTTTTGCATTTGCACTAAGCTGAATGTTACCTTGATAAGCGTTTTTAAAGGGGACCAACAAAACTTATTTAAAATAAGAAAGAAAACAAAATAACAACAAAAAGGAATGGGCTGAAATAATTCCTGAGTCTTTTGCACTCTGCTTCTGAATGCTTTATTCCAAGACTGTCTCTACAAATAGTGAACATCCTGGATAATCAGTTCCTGCTGACTTTGCATGCTGAGAGCTACTAGGCATTTTTAAAAATTCTTTGGTACTTTATGGAGGTGTAAATATTTGTTTTTATACGTTAGGGTAATGTACTCTAACATACTCAGGAGGTTTGAAGACCTCTGACAGAACTGTTCTTTGTTTAAAGTTGGGACTTGAAGAGTAAATTTTTTTTTTTATATCCTAATCCAGCTAAAAATGACCATATTGTGTATATTTTTCATATGAACTCTGCCCTGCTGGCACAGATGCATTAATTCTACTGTAAATAGCAACCACAGTATCATTGTACTACAGGGAGCTGCTTAATGTCTTATACTGCTGCCGAAAGAAGAGTAGGTATTTGTAAGATGGGGGGGCAGGGGAGAGACCTTTGAAAATGATGCAGCATCCAGATGTTCAGGGTTGCACAGTTTTGTTCCCCTGATATAACACACACAGAAGAAGCCCTTCGGTAAGAGGAAAGTTAGTCCAATTGCAAACATGTCTGAGAATCCCTCATCGGTAATCGTCTCCCATTCGGCCTCTGGGCTTTGTTTTCAACTCCTTAAGAGGCACATTTATTTCAGGTTCAGCAAGAAGCTCCTTACAGCCTTACATTGAAATTCATATCTCAGATTAGTTGTGCCATGCAAATGTACTGACTTATGTATGGAAAATTTTCATTAAATATACTACACAGTGATTTTTAGAGCATACATACCAAAAAACCCAAAAGTTTGGAAAAACAAGTGTTTATGGGAAAAGATCATTCCATAAAACACCAATGAGAAGTCATTAATCTTTTCTTTCTGTATTTATTAAAAGCTTGCAGTAATGTTGCTTTACCAAGATATATATGTTGAAGATGGTTGCTGAAGAAACTGGATTTGTTTTAATTTATTTAGTGAGGTACCAGGCTTTTAGGTGCTTAAATGGAGAGCAAATTTGTTACGTGCAATAGGGAACTGCTGGTTAAAAGATGTAACATACTGTTTCTGAACATCAGCAAGATAGACTTTAACTACTGCTTGTTCTCCGAGGAACACTGGTAGCTCTCAATTCTTGTTGACATTTGAAAGAGAATTAAACATATATATTTACTTTTTGACTAAACAGTTGTTTTGCATAGAAATGTTGTTTTCTGTAGGAATTTAATTAAAGGTGGTTTTACTTTGTTGAGAGTGATTGATTATTTTTTGTTGTTGTTTTGGGGTTTTGTTGTTTCTTTTAAAGATCAAGAACCTATCTGGAGCCAGGATAGCATTTTATGTAGTGGTTTGATTCTCTTGTCCTCACCCTTGGGGCTAATCCATCTGAAAAGACCTCTGCTTCTAGAATATTGTAAAAGTAACAAGTGGTTTGTGGTTGGTTTGGTTGGTTTTTTGTATTTTTTTATAATACAGTGGCATTTAAAGTATGCCATGTCTCCCTTTTTAATTCTTTTTAATTTTTTTTTATTTTTTAAAGCAAATGGGAGGAAGGGTAAAAAGAAACTACTTTGCAGGTGACAAGTCTGAAAAAAGTAATTCCATCCTCAGCTAATTCACAGCATATAAATTTGCATAAGTAACCATTCCTGGACATGTTGTATCTTTCTGTGAGACAGAGTACTTGGACATCTCTGGTATGTCGTCTTGCTGAGGGAGACGTAACCTTTCCCAGAACTCGAGACAAGTTGGCAAGTTCACCTTGGCTGCTTGGGGCTGGTGTGCAAGGTATGTGATAGGAGGGAGCATGATGGCATCCTTAGATACGTAGCTAAAATGGCAAGTCCGTTCCATGTTCTACCCCAGACTTCTTGTGAGGCTTTGAACACGTCGTTCAAGCCTGTGCCTTAGATTCCCATCTACAAAATGGAGGAAGTAGCATTGACCTCCAGATGCAGAAACACCTTCCCTCAATTACTACTGGGATATTGCACGGAGTAAAGATGTTTTGTATTGTGAAATTTTTTTGGATGTTACTTTAATGCAGGTTATAAAAGTACTTGAGGTAGGCAATATGATTTCCTCACCATCTTCTTTGAGATAGCTAGTACTTAAAGATGATTAGAAAATACTACTTCTGCTCAGTATTTGTATTGGTTAATAGCCCTTGAATGGGATATGTTGTATTTGGTTGTCTTTATCTTTGCTCCATTTACTCTTGGCAATTCATTAGCAAGAATGGGGAAAGAAAGTTAGAGGCTTGTTAAATGGCGTATTTTCATTTCTGGCAGCAAAAGAAAATGATGCATTTTCCTCATGTAAATTGAACTTACTTGGTCTTCAGATAGCTGAGAGGATAGCACATCTCACAAGAATGCCTCTCCAGGTTGACCTCTCGGGGATGAACCTTACATGAAGCAGTGTTTATAAGGTCACCCAGGTTAATTTTGTGATACCTTCATGTTAAGTTTTGAGTGGAGTACTGGTTTGCTGAATTGTATTGGTAAATATATCACCACTTTCCCTGGGTTTCCATCATCCATGCTATGGCTTGTGGCATACAGATTTTCATTCAGAAAATAAATAAATATATAAATAAATAAATTAACTGCTTTGTGAAAAGGAGGAGGAGAGACAGCCTGTCCTCCACATTTTGCCATCCAAGAGGAGAATACTGGAATTTTGTCACATCAGTCCATTAATTATTTCTGTACTTACTCCCAATGTCCAGCTATAGTGTTAAAATGGTAGGTTAATTTGGGCTGAGTGGGATCATTTTTTTTTTTTCTTCTTCTGAGCCATTATTTTAGACCATTTGCAGAATTTAGAAGGCATCAAATGGTCAGATTATAATATGAGAGTTTAAAGATTTTGTTCATAACAGTGAATAGAAAGAACCTTTTTAAATGTGGAAGCTTTGGAAAGGATGTAGCTTTATGCAGCTGTAGAAAAGAAACAAGCTACGACTTTGGTATAAAACACCTTCAGTTCAGATGGTCTCATGTTATGTTAATTACTTTTCTCCAAGTCTACTTCTAATCTGGTCTGCACATTTCCACTGGAAAAATGACTTCTTAAACCAAATCTGCTTCTCAAGGCCTTCATTGTGTCTGATGGGGGAAAAGATACCTAGAATGCTTTAAAAACAGCATCTGAAATTGGGTATACGTAGTGCGTATATTGTAAAAACGTGTGTTTTTCTTCTGATTGCGTGACTACTTGATGGGTTTGCTTTCTTTACCTTGTATCATTTGATTTGTGACAAATGGTGACAACTGCTGCTTTTACGCTCCTGCTTGGTCCTGTATTTGGTTTCCAAGGAAAGAGCTCCCATGGATTTGCCCCAAACCAAATGGAGTTGCTTCCTTTCCTTTTTATGCTTGTATCGGTTTTATTGACAGTGGCGTGTTGATTGTTGTCATGCACGTTCTAGCGAATGCCTTTGACAGAGCCTATTCATATATTTCATATAATAGAGTCCAATATTCCTCTTTAATTTCCTAGAGCTATTGAAATCAGATAATTAAATAGTACAGGCTCTTAATAATTAACGTCAGGCTATGATCATAGCTTTGTTCTTTAGGAATGATTTCAAGCCTAAATCTTTTAAGTATGTAATCAGTATTTCTATTATTTTTTTTTAAAGCTGGCTTTAAAATCTAAAACTGAAGTCCTGTGCTCACATAATGCATTCCAGTTTTTGCAAAGTTTTCTTAAAGTAATTTTAAAAATAATTTGTCTGGCATAATACTGCCGAGAGATGAGCGAGTAGAGCTGTCTTGACGGAAAGCAAGTTTTAGTAGGTGCTGCCATACGAGATGGCAATGCTGCGTTGCTGTTGGACCTCACAGTTTGCATACGGCTGTGGGGTTTTTTATAGACAAATGTGCCTCATTCTGGCTTGGCTCACGAGATAAAAGTCAGACTAAGCTCAAGGTAGCGGTTTTACTGCCTGACCACAATACCACACTGACTACTATTTCCAGTGCAAAACTGTTTTGTTTGGGGCACATCTGTCTGCCACTGACTATTGGGGGATATAGCCTGGGCATAAGGTTAGTAGTGAAATTATTTCTGTAACTGCAATATCTTTGCAAATCAGTCACAGTAAGATCATAATCGTAAAATCTCAAGTGATTAAATGGACATAGGAACTGCTGATCTTTCATATTTTGCCACGTCAGTTCAGAAAACTAGCTTTGCCTTTCCTTAGCAAATTTGTTTAGATGGCGTGGATGTGAAAGCTTCCTCTGACATCTTCTCTGGGAACAGCATGCATAAGCTCATGCCCACATGGGTCACTTACTTAGGGAGCACAGCTAAATACCCGTCGGTTCAGGGGCTGGGGAGTCAGCAGAGCTGGATTTTCTAATGTTTCCATGGGGACACTGGGGACTTTTTCATATAAACCTGAGTCCGTGGAAGGAACAAACGTGGTCTCAGGAATACACGGTACCAAGCAGATCTGTGAAGCAGATTTCAGTAGCCAATCCAGGAAAGGTGCAGTAATTTTAACAGCTAATGCTACTGAGAAAATTTGAGTACGGTGCTGCTTATGCTACCTCAATGCGTAATAAAAATCCTGTAGTTATTCTTTCCAAGCATGACATCACGACTGATCAAGTTATAGCCCACCCAACCAGGATGAAGAGGCGGATGAAGTGTTCTACAAG
>NW_008794625.1:528790-539399 GCF_000699145.1 Aptenodytes forsteri | reverse complement strand
CCATCCCTGGAGGTATTTAAAAGACGTGTAGATGAGGCGCTTAGGGACATGGTTTAGTGGGCATGGTGGTGTTGGGTTGACGGTTGGACTCGATGATCTTAGAGGTCTTTTCCAACCTTAATGATTCTATGATTCTAAGAAGAGGGTATGTGCTTCCGCCAGTGCTGAGCAGGGAATTTATTTACCCTGCTCATATTAGTAGCTGTTTTTCAAACAGTGTAGCAAAATAGCATTAACAGTTGGTGAAAGTGAGGAGAAGAGAAAGCTTTTTCCTTTAATGAGCTGGGTTTGTGTACTATTATTATTTCGAATGCCTTTCCAAACTAATAGCCCGCATGAGGAACTTACTGTCTGTTGTCTAGCAAACCACAAGGGAAAATTCTACTAGTCGGATGCTGATAGAACTTGTTGTGTCACCTCTGGAACACTTGGCTAAAAGCCGGCTCAACTATGTAAGCTATTTTAACAGGTTTTACTGTATTGGACTGTCAGATTTAAAATAATGCTGCTGTGATGAACTAGTCCTTCATCCTTTCAGTCTGTCACCTTGCTTTTCCTCAGGTGATTATCGGGAGAAGTTTCCCCTGGGATTGCTTGATGAAGAGGGATGGGGATGAATATATATTTCTTAAGTAATGGCATGGCTTATTCTTGGGGAACACGTGAAGCATCACAGTTTAAGAATAGCAGTCATAGAGAAAATGTAAAAGGTTAATTCTGATTTGCCAGGCATCATTTGGCTTTTATGAAGCAAATGAGTGGAAGCAACAATCAAGCACCATGGAAACATGGTTTCTGAGGGATTACAACCCTTGTAGTGCAAGGATGTTGGTAATATCTAATTTTTGGCTTTAGAAGTCTACGTTTGGGCAGGAAGTCTGGGCACTTGCTGGGAGCGCCCAGAACCACTAAAGTCCGGGCAGAAGTGAGGAACCTGATAGTGGTTCATTCCTATTTGTGAATCCTGCCTAAGGTTTTTTCCTACATATCTTCCCTAATGGGCTTTGCCCTGTGAGCATTCTCTGGATGTGCATTTGTGATCTGACCACCTGCACGACACGGGCAAAGCAGCTCATTCCAGTTTCTGAAATTCTCTTTACCTCCTTTGCATAAGGAGCATCGAGTGTTCGTTGGACATACCACAAAGGGAGCTGAGCAGTATTGCTCAGGATACTCTGGAGTGTGGGAACGTTGTATACATGCCTCCGAATTCCTCCTGTTGAAACTGTTTTCCATAGGGGGAGAAAAAAACCCCAAACAACACAAGAATGGATGATATAGCTCAGTTAAAGTACTCCCTAGGGATAGGGAAAAAAAAAAAAATCTGGATTCCAGTCCCCTTACCAAACATTCATTGGAACAAAAATGGAACAGCTCCAAAAGGGGAGCAGGAAGGACAGAGAGAGAGTCCTTTCCCCTATGGACTAGTGGCTTGGGAACTTAGGAAGAGGAGTGATGAAACAGAGGTCCAAACTTCCCAGCCCGTGTTCTGTCTGCTTGGCTAAATGAAAGAACCCTTAATATTAATGGCTATGTGAGACAAAGTCTGTTTAGCTCGTTCCCTACCGAATAGCAAGGAATTCATCCTGCATATAGAGTTGTGCCAGTTGCCATGGGAGGAAAAGATGCATGCTGCTAGGCTTGGGGTAATCTGCTCCAGAGGCTACTTCTACCCTTAACTTGTTTTTATGAATTCCATAAAGGTAAATAGTCTTGTGTATGCCTGGACATTAATGCCACCCACTGCCTACCACTGCGTATTGGCTAGTCACTGTGCTGCTCTCCTGATTGTCGCTGGGCAAGTCCTTCCACGCACTGTGAAGGGAATGGAGACAGACATCTCAAGGTGTGGGTTCCACGGGTATGCTTAAACTGTGAATACTGTTTTATTTGGTGCTGTACTACACAGATCTTAAACCCAAAGAAGGCTTGAATACTTTGTGAGTTGTGATCGTTATTGCTCCTTTTAAGGAGAGGTGCTGGATCATAAGTTTGGAGTTGAAAGTCTGTAAAAGTTCAGAAATTCTGCAAGGGAATTTGAATGTGATCTGCAATTTTTGTGGCCAGGATAGCCTTTAGAAGCCCCCTCCCCCCATCAAATTGCATACCCATGCTAGTTAATTTAAAAATAAAAAGTTCAGTATTCCAGACCACAAACAACACTGAAACATACCTAGGCATTACAAATAAGTGCAATGCACCCAGTGGTTCTGCATTTAATATCCACTTTCTGTTTTGCAGCTCAGTGGGATAATCTTGTTTCCTTGAGAGGAAAAAGAAAAGTCTTTGAAAATGTTTCTGAAACGATTCCCTGTTCTTAATAGCAGAGGAACTTTTAGCTCCTCCTTACAAATTTTTGTTTGCAGAGTTTTGAATTAGTGAATGTGCATCTGCTACATATAGTAAGTATGAACTACAGTGTGGTTGTAATTGCTGATGCTGCATACAGATTGCACAGACCGAAGATCCGGTCAGCCTGAATGGATCCAAGCTTTAGCATTTTGGGTGTAGACAGGTACTGACAAGGCACCCACACCAAATCTTTGATCACCTCTGTGTACTTGACTTTCTGCCATCAACGTACTAGAGCTGGCGTCTCCTCCTCTGTCGTAGTGATCAAGCAGGCTGTGGGCAATGAAGCTGCTTTCTGAATGCAGTGTCTCACATTTTCGGCAGACGAGGATTTCACATTTCGGACACATTTTCCCAGAGTGCGGCTGCCTTAAAGAACATATTTCCTCCCGCGCTGGCTTCAGCTTTTTGGAACCTTTCCTGTGTAAACATCTCTTCTTGTCTTCAAAAAGTTGACTTCTTCCCTGAGGGCTAGAACAGTCAGAAAGAAAGGTGACGAGTTTAACCTATACACTTCCTAGATGAATGAGCTCAGCAGAAGCAATTAGTGTGTGATTTATGAACCTTTCTTGAGGCTTTACCTACGACATGCTAAGAGCAGGTGCAGTGTGTGGTCACCTGCAGAGAACAGGAATGAACAGAAGAAGGAGAGTCTGTCTCTGGTGCTGTGATGGCAGAGACAAGCCACTAGTTCTAGAACACAGAATTATTAAAAGGATTGTTACTGTTTAAACAAAAACGTGAAAAAATCATAAGCTAGGTAGGAGCTTTCCACTCAGTTCTTTAATATGCAGCTTTTCTGTGGGTGATTGTGGCACGAGCCTCATGTGTTTGCATGAAGACAAATTTAATGCAGCTCTGTGTGTCTAAATTACAGCCCTCTGACCTAATAGACCTCACCTATACTGTCATAAAGGTTCTTTTTCCACTTGCATGCACGACTCATTATGCTGGCTATAGATAAGCCCTATATTGCACTATCCTTGAATAGAGATGGAAGGGCTGAAAGAAAAGCACTCTTGATCAAATTATATACCATTTTATTTTATATAAAATAGTACTTCAAAATCAAGACGCGAACCTACATAATTCCTTACAAGAGCTTGCAAATGAGTGCTGAACTGCAGATGATCTGATGTGGCTACACCGCTGTGAAAGTTCTGTAGGCCCTGATGACTTGAATGTTTTTAAAAACCACTGCCGTGCAATCTCTCTGTAGAAATATATCCAGTAAAGTCTGAAGACTGACTCTCTTTCCATTAATGTGAGAGTACCGTGGGAGGAGGATGCTACATTACTGGTTTGGGGTTTTTTTTAGATCAAACTAGGGAAAATCCGTATTCATCACTTACAAATGAGGATCGAGGCCCGGAAAGCATGATTTTACTGCTTCAGTTGCACATGTTTGCCTCCCAAATGCACGCTTCAGTGAAATTATGGACAACAGAGAAAATTCACAGCTGTAACTCACTAACTCCTTGGATGTTGGCCTATGTTTCCAGTCCAGTTCCTCAGCAATGCAGCAAGATAAATCCCAAAGCAAAGCCCTTGGTATTAGTTGTTCTGCAATTGGATCAGTCTGAGAGAAGAATCTGGCTCTCAGGATCATTTCTGGCTAGTGTATTTTAATTTTATGTCAAGCTTGTAACCAGCTGCTGTGGCTATCAAGCTTAATGTGGTTAGCTGAGTAATTGCCAAGACTTGCATGCACTTCCTGCTAAGACAGTAATTTCATGATAATTACCAAAGACAGACTCTTTTTAGGAGATCTGTATAGAAAACAGTTCTTGTAATGGATGAGAAAATGCACTTTTTGGAAACTACTCCTGATCTTTGCATGATACATACACTTCTACCTCATGTTAAGGAAGAATAATGTCAAGTACAAAGACCCAAGAAGAGAATTTCAAATCCCGTAAGAATGCTGACAATAACTCAAAGCTAATACATGCACAAAGCAGTAAGCTCAAACTAATTTTTGCCTCTTTGCCTACTTTGGTTAAAAAAGGAATAGTTTTGCATTGCTTGTCTTTTTTTCTTTATTTATTTTTCTTTTTTTTTTCTCTCTGAAAAGTAGTAAGCATAAAGGCACTATTATAGGAACATAAGCAATAATTATGCTCTGATTCAAGAAACTTAGTAGCACTAACTTTGTTGAACAGTGATTTTGGCTGCTACCCATATGTTGCCACTGGCCGTTTCACCCTGGAGCTAGGGATATTGGTGCAACAAAAACTGCAGCAATGTTATTCCTAGAAACAGTGTCCTGGGTTGTCACAACTGGCAGCGCTTGTCTGTATGCGGAGGAATAGAGATGCTGCCCTGCCAAATCTCTCTTGCTGGGTGGGAGGAAGCATAGGGAAATGGTTATAAGATAAACATGCAGACACACGAGGTTTGGAGACCTTCATTTCATAAATACTTCTGCCAGTGACTTGCTAGTTTTTAGGTCAAGTTGTTTTAATTAGCCCGTAACCGTTTCCTTGTTTGTGAAACAGTTAATACAGCAGAGGTAACAAAGGTGTCTGTGGCTCTTTGAAAGGTGCTTTGGAAATACTTACAAAATTTCTTGGTTAAAAATGTATACAAAATATGATCTTGGATGTACTTACAGTTTACTCTTAGGAGACCCAGAGAAGAGGCTCAGTCCAGAAAATCTCTTCTTAAATAGTTGCTCTCGCTTTTTTCGGCTGTGCTTCCCATCTCCTATGCTTTCTTCTGTGAGTTCCTTCTTCCCTTTGTGCCAGCTCATTTTATCTGTCATAACAACAGCACCTGCTTAGATGAAAGCAGAAGTCTGAGTAGCTTTTCGAAAGTCTCCCTTACTGCGTTGCACCTGGTGAAGTCTGGATCTGTTACTCTACAAACCTGTAAGTGTCCTGGTTACGCAGAAGGTTTAGTCGAGATCAGTGAGCAGCCGCTTTCCATCAGATGGAGCAAATACCTGCTTTGAAAATATCCTGCAGACACAAGACGACTCTGGATATTCTTACTCAACCACTATTCCACGTAATTACAGAAAGTAGGCTTGGACATTAAATATAATAAATATTTCCCTCTACGTGCTCTCTTTCATGATTAGGCTAGTTGCTGAAAACCAGGAGAGGAGGCGGCTCGTTTGATAAAAGCAAAGAACAAGGAGCCTATGAAACAGTTTTGTGCAGAGAAGAGAAGCGGTGAAACAAATGTGAGATGAAACAAACACTGCAAAGCATAAACCAGAACCCTGAAAAGATGAAGAACCAACTGGGGATTTTAGTTAAGGCTTGGAAATTGTTTCCTTTTTCTTTTGATAAAGCAGTTGATTAGTCTGCATTTCCGCGTTGCATTGCTTTGTCTCCAAGAATTATCCCTTTGGCCTCTCTGATTGAATTAGTCTCTCTGCTCTACATTTGATACTTAGTAATTGCATTAACTTTTGGTTGCTTGACTCGGAGGGTTGTGTTCACCCCCCCTAATGATTGGAAGCACTTGTCTGTTCCTACCTGTTCAAAATATTTTCCACAAATAATCTAAAAGAGGTCACACAAAGTTTGCAGGCTTAAAAACAAAACTGACAACCATTTTGAACTATGCACTTTTCTGATTTTACTCTTCATCTCTTCCCCCTTGTGTGCCTCCCCCCAGCCTTTTAAGGACAGTTCTCCTTAACCAGTCCTTACAGGAGGATATACACAGGCAGTAGGGACTCACTGTGCAAATGCTTTGCAGGATCTCACCCTGAAACAGGCTTTCCATTGTGTTATAATTATTTACCAAAATTATACGTTGACACACATTAACAAGAAACTATAAGTACCTCAAAGGAACAGAGAGTGACACACCTTGCTACTCATACTTGGTAATGAGACATCCAGCTTTTTAACAGAACCTAGGTAAGTTGGCCTGTTTCTCCCACAGAAATGGCAGAAAAGACTATGACAGAAATTACAAACAGTTCATTGACCTGTAAACAGAAACTGTCACTAAAGAATTACCGTGCTATTAAGGAATGAATAAAAGTTGTGAATGAAAGAAAATTACACACCTCACAATTATAGACTTCCCTTCAGTTTTTAATTCATGACAAAATAAACTGCAAGTTCCAGACCCATTTTAGGCATACAGTGGTGCTGAGGTGAAGCTGTGCAGAGCAGACCAATCTGTGGCTAATAAAATCAGCAAGCGGGGAGGCAGGAATCTTCCTTACCTCCGAGAAGTGAGCTTCAAAGGCTTCTCACTGCAGGATCTTTCAGTACTAATTCCACCTGTCTAAAAGATCAAGAGAGGAAACTGTAACACTGAAAGCGCAGGTGTAAGTATGCGGAAATCGGTGACAATGAATCAAAGGTACACAGAAGGGGTCTTTTCTAAAGCCTTTTAGTCAATAATTTTTTAAAAATTGTACTGTGGACATGTATAGTATTTAATTTCTCTTCTTTTAAAGATAGTTGTCTGCCTATGTTGAGTTTCCAGTGTAATTAATTCTAATGATGTAGGAGGAATTCCTCCTATACTTTAACTATATATTTAAATGTGTTGCCAGATCAGAAGATCTGAATACCTGGTATTTGAGTAATTTATTTCTTTGCCTTGCTTTTCTTCTCTGCTTAAATCTTGTGAAACTTGACTACCGTTGCTTTCAATATACTGATTAACTGCCCTCACCTTTCTTACGTAGCAACAGCAATAGGGGTTTTTTGTTTTGTGAGCCAAAGTAACCAATAATAGTGTTACTGTGGCTAGCCCTGAGATTTACTTCAGTATGTGGTCAGTCCGTAAACCTATAGATCACATAATGACTCTTTAAAATGGGAATCCGACTTGTAGATCTGGGAGAAAATACGTTTCCTTCAGATGCAGATCACGTAACAGCAGTAGACAGCATTTTCAGGAACCTCAGTGTTGCGTCTGTAGGTTGTCTCTAGTTAATTATAAGCGAGGTCTAGTACCTGCGAGACTTCAGATGTCAAAACTGATTTGCACTGATGCATGCTGTTGACTGCTTTCATTCCTGGACTGCCTGAGCAGTGTATTGGTGCCTCTGTAACTGCCTTCATATGTACAAATATGATTTCAGGACAAAGTATGAATTATGGATGGCGTAAAAAAACCCAACCAAACTCCAACAATTTACAAATGAGACCAATAGTTTTCGCTACCCAGATGTCTGGCAGGATAAAGATGCAGGAAACTGTTTTCCAGAAACGGAGCATTTCCACAGCCATCCCTCCGATTGCAGCAGCACACAGCAGCCCTGACCCAGCTGATATCCCCTGGGGTAAAAGAACCGAACAGAACAAGAGGTATAAATCTCTGTGGCAGGGACTGCCGTGCAAACACACAGGGCAAAAGATGCCAGGCAGGAAAGAGGTCTGGAGAGAGGAAATTACATGACTTGCAACTTGGGAAAGACTTCTCTGTGTCCCCAGGATGCAGCTTTTCTGATCTAGTTCTGTGTTTTAATTAAATAAAATTTAAGCTGTTTGAACTAATTCTGATCTTACTATTTTTGCCACCACAGGGTGTCTCTGCATCTCTTCTTACACCAAAGGCCTTTAATGGCAAGCTGCAGTCTCGAGGGAATGTAGGGCTAAAGGAAAATGTTCCCCAGCTTAGCTGTGGATTTTCTTCAGGATCATGAGCCTTCTTGGATTGGAATGGTGATGCCTTCATTAGCTGGTAGGAAATTCTTCTTTAGCAATTGAGGCCATAGTCCAATGATGTTATTTAATTTGGTTTTGAGAGCTCTCCTGTATCAGATCAAAGAAAGCTGTGGCCGTATGATGTGGTGCACCGACCTAGCTTAAGCTCATTCTGCACTATGTTCACAATGTTTGAAGCATTATCCCTGTACTGGCACACAAAGCAGGCAATGTCTGTCTGCCATTTTACCTTTATGCTTATGTGGATATTTTCTGTTCTCCTTCAATCAGGATAAAGCTGGCATGAAGTCAGCATAAACACTGTACTATGTGCTCTGGATAGTTCATATATTAAAACTGTTTCATGTTGGGTTTGGGGTTTTCCAGGATTTTTTTTGAGTCTTATGAGCTTTCATCTAGCATCAATAGTTACTTACTTCACCCCCCATATAGTAGGGACATGAAATGATACCACAGAAAGGGCAGGAAGGTCTAGATAGCAGGTCCTTCTGTCCCAGGAGCTCCTGGCCACACTAGCCATGCATGACACTTCACTTCCTCAGTATTCAAATGTGTTTTGGGTTTGAGGACTAAGAAGATAACATACCTGGTAGCAGATGGTCCCAATATTGGGCTTTAGTCTATGCGTGGCTGTTGGTGTGGCTGTATGCTGCAGGGGTATTGTATTAGTATATCTTTGCCTAGGATATCTGAAAAGTAAACTGTCCTCAGGAGGAAAGAGTTATGGAGAGGAATTCCAGTTAAGAAGTGCTGAGCTAAGTGGTCTGTGGATGGATAAAGCTTAAAGCTAGTCAGGAATCAGTGACTGTCATCAGGGCATGTCAATTGGTTGAAACTCCAGCTTTCCTTAGAGAAAATCCAGTTTGAAGTGTTTTTTATTTCCATCAGGGAAAGTTTCCCAGGGCCAGGCTGTTACGAGTGCAATATGTGAACAAGCCCTTAGTGATGTGGTCAAATGTAGAAAACTAAGGCTCAAAGTGCTGCTCTAAGTGATATTTATTTATTAATGCAAATAATTAGCTTCAGTAGAAGAGACAGAATCACTCTCCAGTGGCAGTAGGTATGATGAGTCTTTAATGCAGTGAGCAAGCTCTCAGGCAGCGGAGAGAGAAGGAAGAGAGGTTCCTGTGACTAAGTCGCTCTGAGGTGTTCCACCGTTCCCAAGGGGCTGGTTCCCCTTCAGAGCTGATAGCTGGGGGCTTGCATCTGAATCAGGCTGTGGTAGCATCTGAGCCTGGATTTAGGCAATAACTTAGTACCCAGGCTGCTGTGGGTGTTGCCACAGTCCCCGGTTACTTTCTTTCTCCATGAAAATACTCAACTGGTTGATAACAAGTTGAAATTGGGACTGATGTGTTGCTCGCCCCTAGTACCTGTACCTCTGCCTGTTGCTTTGAGGAGCAGCTCATCTTTTCTTTGGCTTCCACATGCAGAAAACACAGATTTGATCTGATGACACTGATGTACTTTATCCCCAACAGGCAGCCCAAGACCTAGATACTTATGAAAGCTCCTCCGTGTTCTGGGTAAGCCCTTGCCTTACTTGGGTAGATACCTGGTTATGAAGGCTTGTGCTAGCTGTCACTGAAATTGATTGAAAGTTAGTGCAGGCAGTGACTGGTGGAGTATCTTTTTACAAGTAAAATGGAACAAGGTATAACTGGGGACAGCAACGTTAAGTTTCCACTTTTTGAAGAACTGGCTGTGTAGACTTCCTTCTTCCTTGGCCTCTGTTTAGAGTACGTGGTGGCCTTGGTTTAAGTGCAAAGGAGCATTCAGAAGAAGTTTTGTTCTCTACAGGGGCGGGGGTTATGCAAGAGAAGTGCTGATGTTAATGAAGGGGATTGAAGGGGGAGATCAGATGCCTGGACCTAGGTTGAGTGCGAGGCGAAGGCTGCAAGAAGTCAAAGCCAGGAGCATACAGACTTGGCATCGGCTTTATTTCACCTGAGAGACGCAATCGTTTAAGAAGCAATGGTT
This sequence comes from Aptenodytes forsteri, assembly GCF_000699145.1. Lineage (NCBI taxonomy): Eukaryota > Metazoa > Chordata > Aves > Sphenisciformes > Spheniscidae > Aptenodytes > Aptenodytes forsteri. Next base: position 529,422 of record NW_008794625.1, on the reverse strand, counting down.
GATCTAGCAGCTTATTTGCCTCTGGTTTCTGCTCTACGTTAAGGGTAGGAACTACAATCCTGAGGACTTGCTTTTTTTCATTCGCAAGCGCTCACCCATGACAGCACAGCTTGAACCGCACTACCTCTCGTGGTTTTCTTCTCCCCCCCGCTCCTTTTTTTTCTTTCCAGAGAGGAGAGGGAGAAGGAAGGTGGTTACAGGAACAGACAAAGGTTCACATCGAAGTGACCCCCCCGAGCCTCCTGGCCGGAATGGGCCCGGCTCTGGTAACCACACCCCGGCGAGACGTTTCCTGCTCCGCACGGGGAGGCGGCGGGACGCGGCCGGCGGCGGGAGGCTCCGTTCGCGTTAGTCGCTCTAGGACTTTCTCCTGCCGGGCGCGAGGGTGGGGAGGGGGTACCTCTGTGCCTGGCCTCTACTTCCTACTCCGTGATGTGAGGCACAGGCATGCTCAGTAGCCGGTGCCTACCCCTCCTATCTCAGCAGCGGTGCCTACAATACTAGGAGACCGCTTGCAGCAGGAGCGGAGCCGGAAAGCCATCTTTGCTGGAGAGGGAGGCAGCAGACCCTGAGCCGCTCGGCACCCGCTCGGCTGCCCGCCATGTGAGTACCCGGGCGGCCCGGCCGGGGGA
>NW_008794625.1:528441-528727 GCF_000699145.1 Aptenodytes forsteri | reverse complement strand
CGGGGGCGGGAGAGTTGCCGTGCGGACTTCGGAGAAAAGAGCTGGGTGTCACCCTGTTGCTTCCGCAGCCCCGGGGGGATCAACTTTCGCGATCCGGCGTTGGCTCGGTGTCTGTGGGATGCGCGGGGCGGGGTGAAGGGGCGGAAGCGGGAATAAGATGTCTGAAGCCGCCGGGGCCCTTGCGGACGGCATCCGTGCGGCTGCGGGCTCCGAGGGAGGATTTCCAGGGCGTGGGGCTCGGCGTGTCTGGTTCAGCCCGCCGGCGGCTGGAGGCGGCGGCGGGGGA
>NW_008794625.1:509047-527702 GCF_000699145.1 Aptenodytes forsteri | reverse complement strand
CGGAGGCTGTAGCAGGCGGCATGGAAGTCTCATCTGTCTGCCGCCGCTATTAACCTGCGGGCGCTTAGATGGGGCTCTCGCTGCTGTTTATCCGGCTGCCAGGCAGCAGCGGAGGGGATTACTGACACGGTTCTAACTCGGATTAATACTCAAAAGGAAATGCTGGGCCAAGATCCTCAACAGGTTCAAGTCAGGATTGTTCAATAGCCTGAGTCACTCCGTGCTGCTGATCCACAGCTGCTGAGTGCTGTTTATTTTCACCGTTTAACGAAATGTTCTCCCTCAAATACTGGCTGTCTGATCAATTCAGCCTCACCGTCTCCAGTACCAATGGCTTCCTGTCAGCAGCACTTGATAATAATCTGTTCCTTCTTGTTTGCATCTCTTCAAATATCTCTCCCAAGTCTTTGCATTCAGCATTAATGAAAGCATTAATGTTCTCTGCTAGGCAGTGATGAAACCCCCAAAGTCAATTCTGAAACCAGAACCGTGCTGAGGTAAGTAGGAATTGATCGGACCCCTGTTCATTCACAAAAGAATTCAGGTAGCTAAACGCATCATTTTACTATCGTCTCAATTCATTGCTCATTCCCAGTGACTCCTAAGGGACAGCCAGAGAAGATGTCTAAAATGAACAGTCACTCACATGTGGTGTATGGGCCTAAATATCTGCTGGTACTGGGTGGCCTTGGAAGAACTGGAGCTTGGTTGATTCAGACAAGATGAGGAGTGGAAACCGTCCTGGCAATCTGTGATTAAATTACTTTTAAAATATTTCCAACAACCAACTGTTCTTCATGAGGGGTTTTCAAAATAGAGTCTACAATCACATATTCTGAAATGCTGGCTTTTTTCTTTAATGCTATTTCCTATATAATATTTTGGACAATAAGCTTTTGTCCGTGTTGTCTAAAATGTTTCCAAAGCAAAGAACTCTTTGGAAGTAAAAAAAATTGCTATCTAAAAGAAGGTTCCTTATGTAAACACTGAACTCCATCTAGCAAAAGCCAGTTCGTTGTAAGCTTCTGTTGCCTAGTTCTGTTTATATCAAGCCAGACGATGACATCAAATACTTTTATTCGTATGTAAGCTGTTCTTCAATGATTAATACAAGAGTTTGCTGCTGCAGTATTATACAATCTAAGCTGTTCAGACACAAGGCAATAACGTGGATAACGTTTAACTTAACCTGTGTACATTTCAGTCTTGGTGTGTATATAGGTGTTCATGAGAGCATTTGTAAATAAAGCAGAAAGGGTGATGCTAATATAACTCAGTCATACTTCTGCAGGGGACTTGCATCAGACTTCCGACAAAAATTAGAAGAAAAAGGGGAAGCAGTTTTTTGTCTGTTTTGGCAATATAGAATTTCAGTTTGATAATCGAAACAAAGCCAAGACAAATAACCAGCTTGCTATTGGCAGTGTCAGTTGGCTTCTGTTTCATTGCCAGATATTGTAATGAAAACTTTTTTTGAACATCTGCATGAATATCATGTCCCAATAGCTTCTGAGTTACTGATGAACAACAGAGATAAATGTGTATTAGCTACTGACTTGTAGCAGCAAGCTACATTTGTAGTTCATTGCACTATAAAAGCTAATTGCTAGTAAGCACCAAATACTCTGTAGAGGTTACTTGTCCTGCTATTACACCTATGGTGCATTGCAAACATGGACTCTTCTCGTGCATATACAGACATGCATGTGAGACACGATGCTGTGTCTTCAGCTGGTGTGGACTAGTGTCGATAAAGAACTCCTTCACTGGGTCAAACAACAGCTCCATCTATCCCGGTGTGCTGTCCCCTAAAGCAGCTTGCAGGGAGTGCTCAGGGAAGAGCACAAGAAAACAGTGGGTATGCAGCGGTATTCCCAGAATACTTTCCCGGTTTCCAGCGATTTAAGGCTCAGGGAGTACCTGAACCTGAGGAGAGTTCTTTGTATTTCATGACTCCCAGCGGGTTTTGTTGTCCTTTCAGAAGGTGTCCAGTTGCTCCATTTGCAGTGTCCTGTGGCAAGGAGCTCCACAGCTGGACCGTGCAGGGTGTGAAAGCTGCTTCCTGTTGGTTTTGAGCTAGCAGATAGCAGGTTCTGTCTGATCTTACTCTTGTATTGGAAATCAGAGAACGGTGTTCCTTATTCACCATCTTCTCTGTGATTCACGTTTGTGTATCCCCCCAGCAGACCTGCACTGATTTACATCAGGTGGGAATCTGTCCCTGTGGTCTCTATCACAGTGAGTACAATCCAGGGCAGATAAGATACATTCAGGTAACAGACATCTTTCACCTTGGTGCAGGCAGAGGGGAGGAAGCTGTGACATAAAAAGGTTGAATGAAAGGACAAGGATATAAGAGGGGTCTAAAGCAAGAACAGAGAAGGGTTGGACCATGCCAGTGCAGCTGGGAAGATTGTTCCAGGCGTAAGGGAGAGCACACAAACTTACTTGGAGGAGATATGAGGAGCAGTGAAGGGCTCTCCTCCAGTGAAGGAGGAGAAGAAAATGGCGCTCAAAGCTGAGGCGCTTATAGGCTTTGTTCCTCTCTGGAAAATAGACTAACAGCAGCAGGTGAAGTATATGGTTTTGTTTCTTTTACAACGGTCACATCTCAATAGGTAATTATATATAATAGAAGCTCATGGCATCATGTCATCTGTTGTTTACAGATAGGTCAGTGACCAGACAGCAGGGTGCCTTTGATTACATTAATCCAATAAAAATGTGCTGTATTGCAGGGTACAACTTTTGTGAGACAAGCAGCAAAGCAAAGCACCTGGCTCTCCCTGGGGCAGAATTGCCTCGCTGTATCTCATTCCTTGGGTAGCAGTTAGAGCTTTCTAAAAAAAAAAAAAAAATCCTTCTGCCTGTTTTAGAGCAGCAAGGAGTACATCCTGGAGGGGACGGATGGGATTAAAATGGTTCCACCAGTTGTAATGAGCCTGTTCTGGTTGAATGTCTATTCAGTTTCTCTGAAAAGAATGGCGTGGCTATGGTCTCCTGCTGTTAGTAGAGCAGTACTTAGCCCTCCTTTTGTGGGCATAATTTTATGAAACTCGGCAAAATCTCCCTACCTTGCCCTTCTCTTGTACTGATCAGCAGAGAGAAACCAATTTAGTACTGTTCTCTACACAATCCTGATCCAGTGCTTTTAGGGAGTTTAGTGGCTTACAAAAGTGTGTACAGCCAGTGCATGTCCTAGGAAAGTATAACCAGCATGAAATGGAGGGGTAAATTTTCTAAGTGGTGCAGCTGTTCCATGCTGGTAAGTGTCCATGTTCCCTTAGAAATATGTTCCAAAAGAACTCTGGAAATCCATGGTGGCAGGAAGATTTGAGTCCACTGGAGCTCTCAGGGTTTTACATCTGGTGGCCAGCTGCCTCAGACCCAGAGAAGCTCGATTCAGTCTTACATTTTCTGACATTCCCCTCCCCGAGTCAGCCAGAGGGACCGATGGTTTGAGGGTCTTACAGTATTGGTTCACACAAGCATAGCTATGAAGGAGTACGTTGTTCTTCTCATTTAAGGGATGTAATGGAGCTTGTAGTGAAAATAACCAGGCTGTACTCAGTGGAGGGGGGCTGTGTACATGAGAAGAGGATGTTGAGAAAGGGGAAAGGACCCCATTTTCAGCATGGTTCTATTCTGACCCTTGTTTGCTGGTTCTAGGGTTCACAGCTCTGAGTAAGAGCCTTGAAGTAAGGGTGTTAGGAATAGGAGCTGTTGTTTAGTCTGCTGCTTTGAGTCGTCAACAGAGGGATATATATGTTCTGTTCATTGTTTGCTTCCCTTGACTTGCTCTTTTGTGGTGTCATGCAGACAGGGATCTTCTTCACATATTGCATTAGAAATAAATGCTTCCGGCTCACATTAAGTGTTATTCCTGATACACTCACCATTTGAAATAAGGGTGGCCCAAGTAGGTCATAAATCTTTTGTATATTTGGGTGATGAGTGAAAGTGTAGAGATCAAACTGAATGGTGTCTTGAGGACCTCAGCGAAGAAAATAATCCCAGAATGGGAGCAACTGGGAATTATATGTGACAAGTACAGACAAAATGAATATGCGTCATGATAAACATTCTTCAAAACAGGCTAATATGAGGTAGATGAAACCCAAATATATTTAGTTCGGTGGTCCCTTTCCTTGTGACTTAGCGCTCATTCATTCTGCCGTGCATCGTCCATAACCTGTTCCTGTTGACTTCCAGGTATTTTGCATGGATAGTTCCAGCTGTGGCGTGACTTAGAGGACACCTAAAGTGGCTGTAGGGGAAGCTGAATTGGTCTGCCAAAGGAGCATTTACCCTTTTTAGATGCTATTTACATAATGAATGTCTTCCTGAAAAATCAATAATTGGGCTGTAGAGCACCAGGCAAACCCATGTTTGTGTGCACTTGTGTGTACAGAATGCTCCCCGGGGCGAACAGGCATGGCTGAAGAAAGGAGAGCAATGTATTAAACCTGTTATCCCCCTCCTTCCACCGCCCTTCTGCCACCACTTGTAGGATGCAGAACACATGGAAGATTCTCACTGACAGCTTTAGCCAGATGTTTGTGGTGCCCTGGAAGGGGCAGTACAGACTGTCCCAAATAAGTTCAAATTGACTGAACTGCTCATTTTAAGCAATTGCAACTTAGAAAATATCCTCTCACCTACCTCATTCAGTACTCTCTACTGTCACTATTTGTAGCCATTACCAGCAATTAACTAGGCTGGTGTGTTTTAATGATGCAATTCCTTTTTTCCCTGATGTCTGTACTTGAGCCCTCTAAACTCTTTTCCATTATCCACTGAACAACCACCAAATGATTGCAAGGTGGGTTGTTTTTTTTTAACTGCTCGGTTATGGCAACCTTATGTTTTTCTGTGTAAAGTAGTAACTCATTGAAATAGATCTGTCTGTACATTTGCAAGTGTTTTGTCCGTTGCAATTATATTGTAGCTTCTGTACTGGGTGAAATAATTAGAATGGAAGTTCCTGACCAAATGATCTGAATTACCTGATCAAGTTCCTTGATCTCTTCAGATGCAAAACTTAATGAGAAATATGCAGAAAAATGAAAGTATTTCTATTTCAGAGTAAATGAGAAAGAAATTTAGTTTATCAGGTGTTAACTTACACCTGCTGGACTCAGTATCACAGGGTCAAAAGAGAACTCTTCTAGAAAATAGAGATTCTCCTATTAGGACCTTTTAGAAGGTGAAAACCACATTGTTTCAGGAATTGTGGTGGGGTTTTTTGTTTGTTTTGTTTTCTTTAAAGTACATTCTCATCTATTGCAGTGCTCTCTAAATGTAAACCGGTAAATGTATTGGAATCAAGTGCTGTCACTGCATATTTATACAGCAGAGCTGTAGTTTGCTTGTGTTTTGGAAGCACCAAATAGCTGACAGTTTGTGTTTGTGAGGAGTCAGTGCTGTGAACTTCACTGGAGTTTTTATTATTGTGAAACATGTCAATACCATGCAGAATTGAGACAGCCTTTGCGAGAAGTTGGAGACAGAAACAGAACTGATGGGTGGTGGGAATACACTAGAGGCTCTGATGTGTCCTGCTTCATCGAATGGTGTCCTTATGCTGGAGTCTAAGTAGGAAAGCAAGCATCCACAGAGTTTACAAAACTTACGTGGTCTAGAAAAGGGGTTGAGGGGGGGAATTCGGCGTTGTTAAGTGTTGTACTGAACTGTTGTTAGTGCCTGATACTGGATAGATGCTGATTTTCTTTTAAGATGCTCACACCAGATCCAGTTGGAAATTTATATATTGAACTTTTAAAGTTTTAATTGGAAAATGAAATTGAAAAATTGAACAGTATTAAAAATGCAGTCATTGTAGGGAAAATGCTTTTCTTATTTCTCATTCTGGATGCAGGAAAATGTGTCATGTTACAAAATTATCAAAAGACTTCTTCGCATTCTTTGAAATGAAGTTGCAAAATTTGGTTTTAAATAACTTCTTAAAGGACTGTAGTGCACGTGTTCAGGAGAGATGTTTTGCAAACTGTTTTTGGAGATATTAAAAAAACCTGACTGGATGGTGTCCTAAGCAACTTCATCTAGTGGGCCCTGCTTTGAGCAAAGGGTTGGACTAGATGATCTCCAGAGGTTCCTTCCAAACTCAGTGTTTCTGTGATTCTGTTTGAAAAGGTCAGTCAAAATTGAGTATGTTGAAGTTAATTAAACTAACATTTGATTGTTTCTCAAACATTCAAGATTTTGACTTTTCATCCATGATAACTTGGTAGCACTTAAATCTTCAATCTGTTGGCAATGGATGCCGCAGAGATACCTGTAATAGAAGGGGAAAACATACGGTTTTCGGCAAGGGAGGAAATGTGGGAGTTTAAAAAAAAAAAAAAAAAAAAAAAAAAAAAAGGCAGATCACTGGAATGCATTATTAAATTTGGCTTGAATGCAACGGTTCATATTCCTTTCACAGAAAACAAAACCCAGGTTCCCTGCAAGCGAGCTTTCTCATCTTTCATATTCAATGCAATCTCCTCTAGCTTGGTGTCTGCTCCCATCTCTCTACACCATGTCTTACAACAGCTTGGTAGTTTGGAAAAAGTTACCGTTCTGTTCCCCTGTAAATGCTGTCTCAGTAGTGCAGAGTGCACATTTTAATAAAAACATATGTGCTTATATCAAGTTAGGGTGTCCAGATCCGTAACAGAGGAGAAGGAAATCTCACTGTCACATGCAGCAGACGGGAAGAGGTAAGAATTGCTGGTAGTAGGCAAGGTTACCAAGGAGCGGTGTGCTGACCGAGACAGGAGCTGTGATCCACTGCCACAGAGCTGTGGCTTTTGCAGCTCAGTTTGTAACTTCTGGAAATGGTGGGTTTAATCCCTGGTTTATCTAGCAAGATGGTGGCAGTTGAATTAGCACAAAGGACTGTGTTGCTTCAGGGCACGGCTGTGGATGTGGATCCTTTGTCTGTGGAGCCGTACAGGAGCTCTGTGGGCACACTCAGCAGGGCATGCTCCTTATATCCATGCTGGTAGCAGGTACCTCTTACTTTGGGGCTGTCAGAAGCAGGACAGATCCTTAGCCCAGCACCTTCCCTGCCTCTCCAGATCTCCTTCCTCAGTCTAGATTTCACGTACCTCTGGAGAAGAGGTGAGGAGTGAGTTTTCCCAGTGAGCCTTGTTGAACTGTAGTTCTTGCTGGAATTAATCTCTGAACCTTCAAAGTGAGCAATGCACCCAAAGTACTCAGCTCTACTGAAACACGGTTGCCTATAAAAGAGCAAGTGTGGATCTGTGAAGGAAAGGACTTGGGAATTGGCTCCACAGGCTTCTCAGCATCTCCTCTGCACCCACAGAAAGGCCGGGGTGCTGGCTCTGGGAGGTGGGGGGTGTTGTAATGCACTAGTTGCCCTTTTAGACACTGAGGTCCTGAGTCAGGCAGTGTGCCAGCATTTTAGAAATATATGGGTCCTGGTAAAGCTTTCCTAGAAACTATGCAAATCATTAATTATCCCTAAACCCACTTGTTATCTACTTCAGGAGGTTAATGGTTAGAAATCACATTTGTTCATTTGAATTCACATACAAAAATAGCTCCTCTTTATCATGCTAGTGAATCTGGCCCTACTCGGGGCCTTAATTACAGTGTGCTGCAGTAACGCAAAGGGCACTGCTGCTTGAAAGCATAAACCTGATCTGCTGTTATCCCCCAGCTGTTGGCACAGACTATCACATGGGATAGTGTTTTGTATGTTATTTTGGAGTTTAGAGGGGAATTCTAAGACCAGACATTTCTTATTGCTCTCAGTGATCCTGAACAACACCGAAAAAAGAGTGTTGTCTCTCTCTCTCTCTCTCTCTCTCTCTCTCTCTCTCTCTCTCTCTCTCTCTCCTCTCACACACACACACTCTTTTAGGTTGATCTGTGGGAAAGCTTCCTGAACTCCAGCTAGGTTTGCCGATAGCTCTGACAGAGAATAGTTCCCCCTTCTCTTTCCTTCATGTGTCTCCAGTATCATCCATTTCCAGTGTGTGCACAGAGAGAATAGCTGCACCCAACAGCTGTCACCCATGGTGACAATTTGGATGGGGAAAGGCAACAAAGAAACAACGAGCTTTAATCAATAGCAGCAAAACCAAAGTTGTCATCTAACCCTGAAAGGCATAGAGCACTCTCTGCTATCACCAAGCAGCTAAACTGATTGGCATGGCACTTTGTGCTGCCGAACATCCTGAGTGGGATCAAATCTTGCCACAAGATAATTGGACTTGCCTATTGGTAAAAATGCAAAGATTCCTAAATAAGCATCAGATTGAGCATCAATAAGCAAAACTCTGGCAGAATTGTGTAAGCTGAGAGTGGTGAATGCTGCAGGCCTGATTTGCTAGGACTGGTTCTGGCCAAGTACTCGTATTTGCAGGGGACAGTTGTGTACAAATACAGCTTGCTTTGTTTTCCGTCACAAGGGCACTGAGTGACAAAACAGTCCTTCCAGAAGGCTTTGGGTATCTGGTTGTTTCCTGCACTTCAAAAGCTGACTGAGATTTGATGATGACTTATAGCCCATCAACTTACCCGAGAATTTCAAGGCAGAATTCTCTGAGCTGGTGTCAGCGCTGCGGTTGAGAGCCTTTCTGCTGATTGGGATCCGGGGAGAGCTCAGCTTGAGAGTGGGTACTGCCAGGATGAATCAGCAGATATCTTCCTGGAAGCAGTCAACAGTCTGGATATCCCAAGTGTTTAGCAGAGATCCCACCAGGCTATAAAAGTCTGCTTCTGAAATGTTTGACGACTTCTTTCCAGCAAGGAGCTGTACAGTCATTCCCTGACAGCTGTGATATTGTCTCCCACACATATATGAAGATCACACAGTGACATTTTTCAGCAACTTTGTTTACTAGATGATATAAATACAAAAATATTTCAAGTCACTTAACACTTTGATGTTTTTCTCTTTGCATTGAACATTTTAGGAAGACTAGGAGAAGGGAATGGAAAGGCAGAATATGCCCCATGTGTCTTGGCATGTTGACGCTGACCCGCACATTTTTCATGTCCGTTCTCAATTGCTTCATGTACATGAAGCAACATGGTCTCTTGTAGTTCATCTTCATAACTGATGCGTGGCTACAGCAGCAATGTTTAAAGCAAGACCGTTGCATCAGCATGTTCATTGCCCTTGTTGTGACAATCAAATCACAAAGAAGGCACTTAGACTAAAACATAACGATTACAGAATCAAACACTCTGTGTATTTGGGCAGAGGAAAGAGCTTAACAAGTCAGGTAGTGTGTGTGTATGAATCAAGAGGGGGCCTGCACCTTGGGGAAGGGAGCATTGTTGCCAGAGAGAGCAGAGTTCCTCTCTCAGAAATACCCTCGTTCCTGTGCACTGTCAGTAAACAAGAGGTACCGAGATTTCTGAGTAACTTGCTGTAGTCTTGGAGGAATCTGTAGTTCTCGTACCAAGTAAAAGAACTCCAGAAACCTTAAGTTTGCTTGCACTGAATGGTTGCTGGTATTGAAGTCCCTTAGAAGATGAAATGCTACCCAAGCAAAGGGAAAAGGAATCCAAAAGATCTTATCTGTTTAGGAAGTTGAATCTAAAATCCTCAGAGGCAACATGGCTACTGGCTCTAGATCAGGCTCAGCTCAGACCTAAATCATTATGTACAAGGTACTTTCACTCTGAGATGCTGCAGTAGCATTGCATAACTTGAAGGAAAACATTAAAAAAAGTAGAAAAAATGTAGTTCAGAAGGTAACTCCCAATGAATTAAGCATTTACTTACTTTTCTGAGTGAACCTGAAAAATCCCCAAATATTGTAAAACATTTAACAACTTAACCAGTGACTAGCCAAATATTCATTTAATTTAAAACTGCACTTTTTTTTTTTTTAGTTTGGTGATGGTGCTTGTCTCTGAGTTTGTTCTAGCATTGCTTGTCTATAGGACTGAATCTGGTTTCAGCAAAGGCAAGCTGTTCCCCCAACTTGGACCAGAGTAGTTGTGCTTCAGTGTTTGGATATATGCAGCCATCTGCAAAACACCTCTAGTTGAAAGGATTTTTCTGAAAGGCTTATGTTTTTTTCTATAATCTTTGTTTTGCTTTGAAACTGATTGTGCAGGTTGCTTATGGGATTATGCATGTAAATAGCAAAGGAAGGTACTTGATAAAGATTTCTTCATATCTTTAAAAAAATTTTCATCTGGGATTTAGGATAAAAAATGAGAAACTCCTCTTACTTGAAGAGTGGTGGGGTAGTATTGTGAGTAACAGACAGGGGATAGCAACTTGGTGGGCGTATGGGGAAGAGGAGACAAATATAGGTGTTTACACTTGCAGCTTGCTGCACCGAGCCAACATTCAGTCTCTTGACAGCACAGTCATATAACAATCTCCGGCAGCCAGGTGTCTTAGGCAGTGACTCATACGCTGAATACAGTTTTCTGTTGTTTTCACTGTGGTCCCTTGTTAACCTGCAGATGGTCTGTCTCGAAATCTGCCTTCCCCTGCAGCTTCCCAGTGGTGAATGTGACTTGTCCACCTGTATTTGAGACTTTTCCCTTCCTGAGGTGGCTTGATTACAGATTGATTATAGATTCACCAACCATCAAGCATCAACTACAGCTTCAAGTGACAGAGGGGTCCTAGCCTAACAGGCCGTGGAAATGCCCTGCCTTTGAATCTGTACTGGGATGGTAGCGTGCATTTCTGGGGCTCTAACAGCAGAAACATATCAAACAGGCTGCCAGCGGTGACAGGAGACAGGATTGCAGTAATTCCTTTGTGTTGTCAGATAAACAAAGGGAATCCCTCTGCTCTGAGCTACAATTTCCTGTAATTTGGTCAAAATAGAATAATCTGTGTTTATTCTTCTTGGCTTTCTCTTTGAGAGAATAAACTAGGCAAACTTGGCTTCATTCTTTCATAACAGAAAAGACCGGTTGTAGGCTGAGGTCAGAAGAAAATTAATTTAGACTATGTGAGGAATTAAGGTGAGGGCCTTGACTTTTTCTTACGCCAAATAGAACTTTTGAATTTCAGAAAAGCCTTTGCATTTTCTGTCCTGCCAAGCTCCAACCTTGTAAATCCTTCTCTCAGGAGCAGTACAGAAAAATGAGAATGGTCGGGATGGAGAAGGCTTCTTTTACTTTAATCATAGAATCATAGAATCATTGAGGTTGGAAAAGACCTCTAAGATCATCGAGTCCAACCGTCGACCCAACACCACCATGCCCACTAAACCATGTCCCTAAGCGCCTCATCTACACGTCTTTTAAATACCTCCAGGGATGGTGACTCAACCACTTCCCTGGGCAGCCTGTTCCAATGTTTCACCACTCTTTCAGTAAAGAAATTTTTCCTCACATCCAATCTAAACCTCCCCTGGCACAACTTGAGGCCGTTTCCTCTCGTCCTATCGCTAGTTACTTGGGAGAAGAGACCGACCCCCACCTCGCTACAACCTCCTTTCAGGTAGTTGTAGAGAGCGATGAGGTCTCCCCTCAGCCTCCTCTTCTCCAGGCTAAACACCCCCAGTTCCCTCAGCCGCTCCTCATCAGACTTGTTCTCCAGACCCCTCACCAGCCTCCTTGCCCTTCTCTGGACACGCTCCAGCACCTCAACGTCCTTCTTGTAGTGAGGGGCCCAAAACTGAACACAGTATTCGAGGTGTGGCATGTCACATCTCAAACAGCAGCATCATGGATGCCTCAGCATTTGCAAAAATACTAGGCACATGAGAAATGGTGTGACCTCTGAACAGACCAAACAGTCCAATACTGTCTTCTAATGGAGACTTGAAATTTTAAGCAAAGTTTTCTCTCTCCCAAACTCTTTTAATTAGCTAGTAGAACTCTAGGTATTCTTGCTATGTACACACAGAGGTAGAGAGGTGGTCATGCTAAGCCATCCTTTCCCTGTTTCCTGTTAAATAAAGAGCTTTTTGGACAAAGGCTGACTGGCTTTGTACCGAACACGTACACTGGGAGTGCAGTGAAGAGAAATCGGATCTCTGCCCTGCTAAAAATGAAGCAACATGCTAAATCTCCCTATGTAGTATTCATGCAGGAACTATTACCGGGGCAATACCGTTGCTTCTACTGCTAACTGATCAATGAGCCCTATAGCAGGGCTGAATCAGGGATCACACATCTTTGGGATGGAATAGATTGCTTTGGCTTCCTTTTTACTATAGCTACAGAGGGACTGAATGAAGAGGACACAAGGATAGACTGGGATGCACAACCCACTGCTACATTAGATGTCACACCACCTCACTATTGCACAGAGAAGGAAATTAGCGCTGTCTCTGTCCTCCTGTCTTCAAAGTGGAACAAAGGGAAGATATTGTAGTTGGCTCTCTTTTCCCTTAAAAAAAAAAGAAAAAGACTCAAGGACTTTGTTTAGTTATCTTTAATTACTAGACCTCTGCCCAAGTAATGGGGGGTGTTTGGAACTGGGAATTCCTTATAGTTACTGCCATAACCAAAATAGGGTTCTTCTCAAGAAGCCTTTACTTTTCCAGAATGTAGTGTATTTTGTATTTCCAAGTACAGCACAGATTTTTATATAGAACTTGCTCTTGGGCATATTCAGATAAATGCTCAGGATGCTTAACTCAGAGATCAAAGAGACAAGTAAGTTGACCTTACAATGATTATGAGAGAAGATATTAATACTCCATGAGAAGTGTGAGATTTCTAGGTGAGAAGATATTCAGCACAGGAACAAACACCTCTGCCTAGGAGCATGCAGACTTTTTTCAAATTGCCAATGTTTTTAATGACAGCTGCTGTGTGCAGATGTGTATAGAGAATGCCCAATTTAGATGTTTCCATGATGCTGTGCAAGAGCTATTCTGCATATGAGCGTTATGATGCAAAGCATGTTCTATTTGACAACTTAGTGTTTTGCTCTGTCTTTAGAAATAAAATCCCGAGAGGCTGGTATTTTTTGCACGTGTGTGCATTAGATGGGTTGTTTTGGGATAGGCAACTTGTTTTGTTTATTTTTCAGACTATCAAAAATGGAGAAGTTGTTTGACAAATTAAAATGTTGGAATTCAGCCTCTTGTTTTTGGGTCCTCATCTCCAGTCCACTGAGGTGGCTGTTGTCCCAGTTCAGGCAATCTGGCTTTGAAGAGTACTCGTTTCTTCCCAGCAGTACTTTGCTTTACACAGGTATGTGTTGTTGGTGCTTATCTTCTCTATGTGGAGGTATCCTTTATAGTAAGTCTAATGACAACAAAACAGTAACAACTATTTTAAGTCATGTGTCCATAGCATCAGAGAAATAGAGAATACATTTCATAGAGGGACAGCGTGTGGCTGTTGACTGCACAGGAACTAGCCCTGTTCATAAAAGCTGAAGGTTGTGGACCGTATAATACCATACCAGGTAGAAGAGAATACATCCAGCATCTTTTTTGTTCCTTCTTGTCCCCAGTCTGTAACGTACATGTAAGTAAAGCAGACTGATTCTTGGAATATAGCAGTAGTCCTGTATCAGCCATATACAATTGGCTGAAATCAAGAGAAATGTGTAAATGGCCCACAGGGCCTGGGTCTCTCACATCTGGTACACCAGAGCAGAGCAACAACATGGATCAGACGAGCAGACAGGGATTTGAAAGTTCAAGTGAATGTATAAGGTTGAAAACTCTTCAAGAGGGGGGTGAGAGATTTCCCTCTAAAAACGCCTGTCTGAAAGACAGAGCTTTTTTAAGTGGGGGAACAGACAGTGCATTTTAATTAGGATAATGGTTTTAATAGGCTAAAACCAATCAAAATACCCCTCTGTGTCTTAAAGACAGTGGTACTGGCAACCTAGCACTGCATAGATTTATATCATATAAACATTGACAAATGAACCAAAGAAGAATTAAAATCTTGTTGGAAAACTAAGACAAATATAGCATTGTATATATTTTATGGATTTTTTTTTTTAATCTTCAGAATTAGCAACTGTTAATGGGAATTAAGAGAGAAAATAGAACATCCTGGTTTAAATTGAGTAGCATAGGTGAGTAAAAATGATTTAGGTAGTTCTCTTACATGCTTATGATTGTCCCAGAGCTTTAATGAATCTCTTCCCTTTGCTGACGTCCTCCAAATTTGTCTCACAGAATTGTGTTAGTGTGGGATTGTGTTTCCATCACGGTGCTCCAGAAATTGATATTTGAAAAGAAGTTAAGACTTCTGTCCTCTTCCTGAATGTTTCTTCTCTCAAAGTACTAGGAAATAAAACAGCCTGCAACAACCCTTACTCACTGTTTGGCTGGGAAGGTGGCTTCAGCGTGGTGGCTTCTGCCATTCATGGTTCTTTGTAGCCCCTGCAAGTGTGCCTGGTGTTTGGTGATACATACGATAGTAAGTACCAGTTAGGTGGTGAGCAAAATAGAGGAGCAACAGGTTGTAATAGCATGATGCTCGTAGAAGGAAAGATGTTCTGGTCCAGTGAGGCTCACGTAAAGTGGGTTACTGGGGTAAAACATAACCATCTCTGCCTTGCTCTTTCTTTTTTCCCTCTTTCCTTACCTTTGATCTATGACTAGCTCTGACTATCTTTGCTCTCCTGTAACTATTCTGCTGCGCAAAACCTTTTGTGGAGCGAGTTTGCTCCAGCAGCGTGTGCACAATGTCTGTCTTTCAGATTTTTCATCAGAGGCCACATCTTGTGCCATCAGGAATAAACTTGCCTGACTCACTTCTAATCTGAAATTTGATTTCTTAAATGTTAATAAATTAAAAAAAAAAAAAAGATTAAAAAAAAAGCAGTCATGCTGTGACATGTGAAGGGAACAGAAGCTATGGACTGGGGAAAATACCTTCTCACTAGAAAAGATCTTTCAAGTCAGAAAATAAATTCCCTCTGGAAAGATCAAAGCACATGAAGTTAATGGATTATGACAAGGTAAAAAAGAAGAAACTGGAGAAAATAGTAGGTTCAAACATAGAAGAGGGAAATAGGAAAAAGTGGTTTTTTGTTGGAGATAAAGGATAGTTAGATGGCTAGCTAAGTACTTGAGATTATATGTTGTAACTAAAGAGCTATTAGCGGGAATAGAGATTTCTTTCCTCATGCCTGGCACAGCCTCAAATTACGCGGTGTCAAGGTAGCCTTGGAGTTGCAGTTCTGAATTCCTGCTCTATTGCAGTGCTCTGTGCTCATGACTACAGCCTAATGCATCCTGTAGTGTGCAACCAGACCCTCTCAGACTGACGCAAGACTGATGAAATTGTAGTAACTCTTGAAGTCACTTTAATAGTCTGATTAGGTCCTGCTAGGGTCAAAAATATATGGGGTTTATCAAAGGAAAAAAAAAGCAGAAACCTTTCTGGTGAGCTAGGAAATGTTCATGGGTGAAGAACTCTGGAAAAACTTTTGTTCAGGTTATTGTTACCAAAGATCATCTGTACTGCTATAGGTATCTATGTGCCTTCTTCATTGCTGCAGTGTTTGATGCCTCACAATCATACAGAAATAGAAACAGAGAACTACAGCTAAGGCACAAAGACAGATCCTCAACGATCTCGCTCTGTGGCATACACATCAGTGGGAATCAGACATCTGAAATGCCTCTCAAGAAGCTGGGATCAGGTGACTTTGTCCAAGGCTATGCTGGGTTTCTGTGGCAGAGCAGAAGCCACACCTCACTTCTCCCATTTAGTCACCCATTCTTCCTCCAGTCCCACCACAAAGCAGAAGTCCCAGGGAACATGTGCCAGTGCTTTACATGCACCAGGAGGTTCACCTGCACTAATTAATTACAAAGGAAGTGTTGGATCTACTGAGAGATACTCAGCCACCCAGAACTCTCTGCAGGTGTTGCTGTTTGCCCCTCTGGTTTATTTCTCTACATGTTTGAGCAGTTACATCTCCACAAACCTGCTGTTTGTCTCCTGGATTGACAGTGATGTCTACATTGAGTGAGAACCCAACGTTTGTTGCCTGCCCGTAGCAACACCCGCTTGCCCTCTGCCTTGGGTCAGCTTCTCATTTGCCTTTTCACAGTTCTTAAGAAACCACCTGCCCCTCTTGTCTTTCTGTCTGCAGAAGTTTATTTTGAAAAAGGCAGTAGATTCGTGCAGTGACTGGAGGCAATAAAAGTTTGCATATGTGGGACACCTCTGTATTGATGATCTGACGGAGAGCTGATCAATACTGGAGCTTATTTAGAAGTACAGTGTCTTGCCTGTGACCGTATGCTATGAGAGAGGTGGTGTTACCAGGTGGGGCGAGGGAGGGATTAAGGCCCTGGTAAATCCTAGTCTCCCAGACCTCCCTCCTCATTAATACTGCCTGTGCTTTGTGTGTGCTCCTCTTCCATGTGATTTTTTTAACTTCCAAGAAGTGGCTGAACTGATGTAGGAACTGTGTTGCTTCCAGCTCACAGGCAACTTCAAATTAAATATATATTTAACTTAATTAAAATTGTAAGCCTTTCTTTTTGTTAGACAGCTTCACTTTAAACTAGAAATTCTTTTTCCTTGTTTTACAGCAGCTGCAAAAGCAGTAGTCTCTCTTGTCTGTCCCCATGACGAGAAGGAATTACGTAAAGGAATAGATTCCAGTGGGTGCATAGTCCAGAAGGAGCAACATGAGTACAAAATTCAGTTATTAATAGCAAAATACTTCTATCGTCTGTTCTCTTAAGATCTTGTTTAGTTTGGTGTAGTATAGACCAGAGAAACAAAAAGTGATGGGAACTAGATGCAGCAAGACTGGGTTGGATAGAACAAATGGTTTTGATTAGAAATGTTATTACTGTACCCATCTAGAAATGAGAAGATAAGAGACCTTGACCTGAATATTTGATATTCAGAATTCTTGATAATAGGATGCCAACAAAATTTAGAAGCAGTAATTGAAGGACAGCTGCCATTGGGTGACTTATGCAATACGTCAAGAACTGTTATAGTATTGAGGCCTTTGCCAGCTCTGGGTATGAGGCCCATGCTTCTCCCACCTTTTCTAGGAGAATGTTATAGTCCTTTCTGTGTCATGAGAAAATTGTGCACTTTATGTTATGTCTGGCACTATGGTTGTATCTTTTGCTTTTAGTATCTAAAACAGATATTTGGAGTTGTGGAGCTTAACCAAACTCTGCAGCAATTGCTGCTTACCAGTTACATTCTGGGCCTATACAGATGTGTATATATAAGGGCTAGTAGCCTAGTACCTCCTAATTAGCAAATTCCTGAATTCCTTCAAAAGCAGTAAACCAGGATGTTGAACAAAGGCTTTTTTTTTTTTTACCACTCAGTTCAGCAGCCAAGTTTAGATACTGGTCCTGAAATTTCAGTTTTCAACCTTTATTTTATCAAGTTCCACTTCTACGAAGTGGTAATCCCAGTGGTGCCCTTTTGGCACGCACAGTTCCTGCCAGGCCCAGAGCAACCGACCTGCTCTGTGGAGTAAAAGGGAGTGCTACTCCCAAAGACCGTTCATGGGTACAAAAGTGCAGTGTCTCCTTCTCTTCCATCTCTTTCTGTTTCCCAAAGCTATGTATGGCTTTCCTTTTGTATATTGTCAATTTTACCACCAATCATCTCCGTTTCAGTGCTGATGTATGGAAGATGATAACATACAAAACGTTGCTACAGGAGGGTACTACTATGAGATGATGCTGGCAACGCAGGCAATTAGCCGTATTAATTTCTTCTCTTTTAATAGCTGAGAAGAAAACATATGGAATCAGTGAGCAACAAAACCTCAGTTTTCATTTGAAAAAGGAAATGGAGAATGATTCATTCTAAAACCATACGCTCCAAAGGAGAAAGATTTGAATTATTAGCAACATATCTAAACATGATGGGTGCTGACACCTTCATCTCTTTTATTTTTACTGCCATGGATTTTCTTCACATGCAGTGAGAGAATTTACACTACAGGAAGCGTTAATGGTTTCACGCTTCCTACCCTTTTTTAGCTGCCTAATTTATGGAAAGACATTACTAGGTGAGTCACTGCTTTCACAGGATTAGTGGGGCTGAGATAGAGCTTTGGGTGTTCCTTTAATTTCCATATTTGCTTGAAAGGAACAACAGACCCACATTAAAACTGTTAGTGTTTGGTATTACAGCAGAGTTCAGAGTCTTTGCTCTACTTGATCATGTACAATTATTGCAAGAGATGCTCCCTGTCCCTATCAGCTAACAAGCTAAATAAACAAGAAAGATAGAAACTATCTGCATTATAGATGCCGTGAGTCAGGGTGTCTTATTGTTCAGAATTTGTGCCTAATTGGATGGGAGTTAAATATTTGCAAAGATTACAAACAGAAGCAATACTAGGAATCTCACTGTAAAGAACTGTTCATTCTGCAGTAGCTATTGCAGAAGCACATTTACTCTCTTGTTGATCTTAAGAGGTTTCAGTTAGACATTCATAAGTTACAAAAAATAACAGCCAAGCCTGAGGATCAGGGTTTGCCCCTAATAGTAAATGAACCATGGGTTGGAATACATTTGGGCTGTCTGTATGTTGTGGTTTACCCCCAGCCAGCAACTAAGCCCCACAGCCGCTCGCTCATTCCCCCCCGGTGGGATAGGGGAGAGAATTGGAAGAATAAAAGTGAGAAAACTTGTGGGTTGAGATAAAGTCAGTTTAATAGGTAAAGCAAAAGCCGCACACACAAGCAAAGCAAAACAAGGAATTCATTCACTGCTTCCC
>NW_008794625.1:468148-508889 GCF_000699145.1 Aptenodytes forsteri | reverse complement strand
CCCCCCAGCCTGCTCGCTGGTGGGGTGGGGTGAGGAGCAGAAAAGGCCTTGACTGTGTGTCAGCACTGCTCAGCAGTAACGAAAACACCCCTGTGTTATCAGCACTGTTTCCAGCACAAATCCAAAATATAGCCCCGTACTAGCCACTATGAAGAAAATTAACTCTACCCCAGCCAAAACCAGCATACTCTATCATGAATGTAACAGGAGAAATGCAGTGTGTAAAGTACTCAAGCACTGAATAAGGTGTAGATTTCATAGCCAATAGTCTTTGTAATAAATAACTCAGAAAGATTTGTTCAGTTTAGAGAACGGTCTCCAGCAGACAGTAACAGATAAAATTTAAAAGACATCTTGAATTGATTTTTTTTTTTTAACTAATTGGCTCTTTTATAAACCTCTTAAATTGTCGCAAAAGGCATGTGTTACCTATTATGAGTCTTTCACCCAGTTAGAAGCTCTTAAACATCTATGTTGGTTTTTTTCTGCTACCGATTTTCTGTACAGGTCTACCTCCAGAGGCTGTTTTGTTTCAGTTATGTGTAGGTTTCTTAATTAAGGAGCCCATATCTCGCTGCACAGCACATACCAGGTAGTACAACTATCCATCTGTAGCTTCCGCATTTGCCTTGCTGGGAAGTCTGTTGTGCAATTGTGTCAGTGTGGACCTGCGACTGGGTTAACTTTGAACTACTGTCCTAAAGAAATTATAATTTTTGGGTTCTATCTCTACATAATAATGAAACGAAGCATCATTAGTTCTCCCTCTTTGTTTTCCACTGGAGAGTTTGTGGGGGATGAAACTGGAGAAATGATGTTACAAGTAATTTATTACTCAGGGTTCTTTTTCTCTCCCCAATTTCTTTCTATTTTGTCAGTTTCTTTTTTCTCACACCAATTACTCTGACTTAAGAAATTACACAGCTCTTCGTAATAGTGCTTGAAGATTGGTATGTTTGCTGTATAAATTCTGAGGCAGATCTTCAGCTGCTACAAAGTGAAGTAACTCTGAAGCCACAACCTTTTTTTTCATCTAAAGATCTTTTGTATATGAGCTATCTGCTTTTTTCCTAGGGTTTTTAAAATGCTTGAAAGATTTTTAAAAACAAAAGGAAAAAAATAGAATAGTGAATGATGTGCATAAGGTTGCATAGGGAGACAATAAGTTACTGGTGGCTTGTTAAACGCTAAGTTACAGAAACTAAATATAGATCATATTAATCAATTGGTGTATGTACGTGTCTTTATGTGTACCCCCATGTGTACACTTTTGAAAGAGGTGTTGAAAATAAATCCCAAATGACTCTTACAATCTGTGATCAAACTGATCACACGAGAATGGTTAATAAGTAACGTAGGCAAGTACAATAAAACATTCTTCAACTACTGTTTTGCAGTATGAGTCCGTGGTGGAGACGGAAGCCCATTGGAATTGGCTTTTATAAGAAGAGTCAAAGTACTTCGAGTATTTAGAATTGAACTGTTCCATCATGCTCTTCCAGTAGGATTTTTCTTAATGGGAGTGTGTTTGGACTATATATTATTCACTGGCCATATATGTGGATTTTCAGGCAAAAAAATATTTTTAATTCTATTCTGAAGTTAAATCGATGCAAACATTTGTGGTGGATGCTTTTATTTGTACTTTCAAAACACTCCACATTTTTCACGTTCTTATTTCATTCAGGGCAGTTGAGTGACTAAATGCAGAAGAAAAGAAGAAAAGCAGCAATGTCCTTTGAAAGCTGAATGATTGCCTGCTCATTTGTTACACCACTTCTACGTAAAATGAACGGTGTTTTTCTATACTGAAGAGCCACTGACATGACTGAGGCATAACACGTTTGAGTAACAGTAGCAAAAGCAGAGGCTAAAAAGAGGTGTCTACATGCAAGGCTTTCAAACGGTGCTGACTTTGGCCTGCCTTTCCAAGGAAATGCAGTTTGTGTGACTGCCGCTTTACTATTCTGCTAAACTTGATAGAGTGGTAAAGATCTCATAGATACAAATTCCTAAAAGCTGTGGGGAAATCAGTGGCTAGGTAGAGATGAGGCCCCAATAATTGTTGCCAGCTGAGGAAAAGTCAGTGAGAGAAGCTCAGGAGCTTCTGTGGTTGGCCGTACGCAGGGGTGGTGCGGACCTCACCACACCAGCAAATGTTCTGACGCTCACTGGAAGGGGAAAGGGTGGAGGAGAGCTAGTGGATGTGCAGGAACTGGAACTATTACAAGTTAGCAAGTCTTGCAAGCTGGTAAGGGAGGTAAGCTGGAGGTATTTTGATGACTGGGGAGCGATGTAGCAATTTTGGATATGAAGCCGGGTTTTATTGGTTTGGTTCCTCATGGAACAGTTCATAATATAGTCTGCAATGGTTGCTTTTTAATGAATGATATCATAAACCAGGGAATAAATGGAGTAATTCTGAATATTGCTCATGTTTTAGACCAGTAGAAGGGATAAGACTCAGTCTTGGTATCAATAAAAACTCATTGGGGATCCTAACCACAGAAAAGGCAGAAATTGTATACAAAGTGAAGAAGTACAATAATATACCATGAGTATTTGTTCTATAAATAAATAAGCCAGTGGACTGAGTATTTGTCCTGCTTTGATGCATTTTGTTTCCAAGCAAACTAACATCCAAATGATAAAAATAAAGCAAGCCATTACTAATACTCTTCTTTTGGCACCTTTACTGAAATCTGTGTTTCATTCTGTGGTGTGTACCACAAAGAAATTTCTGAGTCCAATACGTATCTTCAAAGTAGTAACTGACAAGTCAATAAAAGCAAGAATTAGCAGACTCAGACCTGCCTCTTCTTTCTTTTGTTTGACTCAATCCATTCATACAAGGTTAGATGTTCTGGAAAGTGTCAGTGTTTAATGGATACAGTCAGAATAGTTTAATGCCTACTTTATTTGCTGCTTCTTATAACTGAATCAAGCAAAGATGTTCTTTTCTTTCGGACATTGACAGTTGTCTCCAACTGCACCACAGGACATCTAAAATGGTAAGATGGAGCTATACCCCACTATTAAAAGCCCCTTGGACATTGCTTGATACGTTGTGGAGTTGTGACAGTAATATTTTACTATAATTGCTTTCTTAAGATGATGACAGAGCACTGCAATTGCTGTTATTTTTTTCAGTATGAGTTAAACCAAATATGTGTGATTCAGGCATATTCACTTGACAGAATGCTCTGAATTTGCATGATTAGAAAGCTCTTCAGATTAAATGCAATTCATCAAGGCATTTTTCACAAGTAAAATACCTGTGTCAGATTGGGTACTTTTTCTTCACGATGGCAGGAGAGTAATCTTACTGAATTCAAGAAAAATCTCTGAACTACCTGCACGTGCCATCAGGTAGGTAGGTAAATAATGTCTCTAATTAGTTCCAGATGTAAAACTGCATGTGCAAGATTGAAGGCTGAGTTGAAGTTCTTTTAAAAAAAAAAAAGTACAAAGTGCTACTGCAAACTGCTGAAAAAGAGGCTTTTTCAGAAAATCAGGCCCTTCAAATCTATTGAATCCCATGAAATGTTAGTCAAAACCTTAATAATAAAAAAGTGTTAGAAGGTTCTTGATTGTTGCAGTTTTGTTCAGGAAGATTGTATATAGAAGTATGCAGCAGGATCTCTGGAACGTTGCCATAAAACACAGTTATGTGGTCTCAAGATATCAATAACCACTTACAAACTGTTCTTTTATGCTAGTTTCAAGCTCCTTGCAGAATTATTGGTATTAATCCACATATGCACAGATGGTGCATTACATATGATGGCTGCTGGTAATCACGTGAATGCAACACAATTGTTGCACCTAGCAAGAACTTGCATTTATTTTTAAAAAGCTGTGGTACTAGGCAGTAACTCAGATGTTTTGATATTTTTGAGGTCCCGATTCTGCAAGAAATGTACTGGAGAGAAACTATGAATTTGGTACAGCTTTATCCAGAGAAGATTATAGTAGAATGCAAGAGTGGAGTCAAAAACTAGGCAGGTGCTCCCTTGATAAAAGAAGTTGCATCATCTTTTTTCGTTGTGTTTACTTCCCTATGTGAACACAGTAAAAAATAAACCTGCTTTAACTATGCTTAGTTGGATGAGTGTTGGTGAGATGGTGATAATTACAGGTTCGTTATTGGAAACTGCATGCTGTTCTTTTGATTCATGAAAGACTTAAGAATTTCTGTTAGTGTTTAGTGATGTTATATAAAGAGTATATGAACAAAATAAATAGAAAGAAAACCTTTAATATTAGCAACATCCCAGAAGATGAGATTGTTAACAAAATTGGTTTTTCTGCAAGTTACAGATTACCTTTCTTTACTTGGATAACTTGGATATAGCAGTGTGGTGAGATTAGCATAATCACCAAATGTATACTTTATCTTAAATTTGATTTAGCAGTTATTGATAAAAATTTAATTAATTCAAATAGAGGTTTTGTTTTTCAAATGAACTGCAGTTTGAATCACAGACTAAGGCCAAAACGCCATTAAATTCTGACTTCTTGTGTCATGCAGCTATATTATGTCACAGTTTATTTTTTTAAGCCATTACAAGTTTGTTTGAATTACAGCAAGGATTGGTTTGTTGATGTTCAGGTTTTTTATTTGGAATCTAGCCTTCATTTAATCATTTGAAGTGACAACCCACTAATCTTAGACCATTATGTTTTTCTTTGCTAGACTGGAAAATAATCTAAATCTAGCATCTTCTCCCTGATCATCACTGTTTTTGAGATTTTGACGTACATGCATACACACACACACACATTCATGCATACATATATGTAGCATTACTTCAGTCCCTTTTAAATAGCCTGTATAACAAGTCTTGCACTAGTAACTTTTATGATTTTGAAGTGAATCAATACTTCACAGTTTATTATTTCTTTGACTTTTCAATTTGGAATTGCCTATGAGAAGTCTGAGCATCTAACAATCTTTTTGAAAAATCATTTGCAAGTAATCTCTGAGGATTGTTATTCAGTGGATTACTCACAAGCTGTTAGTTGTTTTTACTTGAAATCTGATGGAAAAAAATGAAATGTGGTCTGTTCATTTAGGCTGGATTAATTCTGTAATCTTCTCCTCAATTTGAACACTGGTATCAGGCTTCAAAATCTGTTTTCCCAATAACATTGTAATTTATCTTTCTGATAATATTTGTCTCAGTTAACTTACTCATCTAAATATTCACAGCTGGTACTGCGTCTCAGTTAACTTACTCATCTAAATATTCACAGACAGCAGGTACTGCAAATTTTAATGTTTTTATGAGTATATTATTAAATCTTTTTTAGGAAGGTACCCAATTCTAATTAAGACTATGAAACTGAATCAACCCAGTTTTAAAGAGAACAGGCAATGAGAGAACTCCGCTTTGATTTGAATAGGTCCCTTCACAGGTTAAAGTGTATTTTGCGAAAGATCTCTTAGACATTTCCCCCAGAGTCAGTGTGATTTCTACCAAACTTAGCAAGGAAAGTGACTTCTATTCATTTTCTGTACTAAATTGCTCTATAGATATTCAGCCACTTCTAGGACTTCATGGATAAAATAAAGAGCTTGCTGTTAAGGTTTTCATGCAGGCACAAAGATTCTTCATATTCACAACTAACAACTCTTTCCTTTCTAGATATTCTAGTCCCTCAGCTGATTCATGATTGAGGGACCTACAGATATGTTTTGGCCAGTCCTCACTTAGGGGCCCCAAGACTAAATGTTGCAAAGCATACTTGCAAGGATTAATGGCTCTGCCTGGTGCTCTAGGAGCTTTGCTTGAGTTAAAAGTGCTAAATGAACCATCTGATACAAATATAGTTGGGAAAAATCCAGACAAGGCTGAGGCAGACAAACCTCTTTCAGATCTGAAGTAGAAGTCAGTCCTGCCTGGAGATAAGGGAATGGTCAAGATAACTCCTCAGGCCTTTTCCAGATAAATTTTCTATTTTCCATTATTGGTGGGGGGGGGGGGGGGGGAGGAGGGGAGTAAAACCTCAGTCAAAAGGATGTCTTCTGCCAGAAACACTCCCAGTTATGTCAAAATCTGTTGCTTACATTGGGAACTGACTGACCTTGTGTAGTTATGCCCCACTTCCTTTTTTCTTAGTTCCCAAAATTTTTACTATCAGTCCAAAGCCTAAGGATTTCATATTGCCATCTAAATAAAATCTAATTTAGTTATTGGCTAATTAACTTTAAGGGAATACCGTATTGGTATGGAATGCATAATGCCATGTGTCAACAGTGCATCTAACATACAGCAGTCTCGTTTCTAGGCTAACAACATCTACCTGTGAGAATTATAAGGCATGACTTATTGTATCCTTTTAAAGCACTTACCAAGTTTTGCTGCATTCAGTGACCATGTTCATTATCTGGAAGCACAATGATTCTGGGGCTGTGCATTGTCAGGTCACTAATCTCCATCCTGCACTCAGCCTATCAGCCACATGAGAATGACTCATTCTCTGCAAACCTCCTGTTGCTTAGGAGCTGTTTGTAATGTGGAAGAGAGTTGGGAAAGTAGTGGTGAGGTAAGAGGAAAAGGGCTGGGAGGCAGTGTTCCTGGCTGCCTAAAAGGAACTTGTGAATGAGGGTATTATTTGACCTTCTAATTGGTGAGGAATCTTTCTGTTTCCTCACAGATACAAGGTGCATGAATTTACGTGCTCTGCCCCTCTCTATTCTCTGCAGTATCCAGGGAAGTTAGTCATGCTTGTGGGCCTTTATTGTATGCATTTATTTATTTACCACCATAAATAAATAAGAGATGCTTTTAATAGTATCCCTTTGTTACCTAGGGAACTGGTTACAGCCCTGCACATTTATTCCTCTGTTTGGTGCGTCATGATGCTCCCGTATGCCATACACAAGGTTCTCAATAGTGTCTGAAGAACCGTACGTCTGAAACCTGTTGTGCCAGGCCTGCATTACAGCACTGGCACCAGCATGATGACTCAAATCAAAAAGGGTACAGGAGCCAAAGAGGAATTAAAAAAAAAAAAAAAAGTAATAGCTCTATCAATGCATTGAATCTTGCTGTAGGTAGGCTGAATTCGTTGTGGACAGGTGGATTTAATTCCCAATATTTAGTTGGGATAGCTGTAGAAAGTTATTTAGCTTTTTTTATGGAAACAACCTGCACAAATAACATTTGCTTCTAAAGTAAAGTATGTATCTGTATCCCAGTCATAATAGCGGGAGGTAATACTTTGCCCTTCAAGGGATGTAACACAGATGGAGAGAGCTTGAAGAGTAGCTTTGAGGGCAGGAAATGTTAGCGACGGGAATGCTTCAGTGATCTGACTTTTTCTTTGTTAATATAAACAGGACTTCATGGTTGATTGTAAATGGATTGCTTTGTCCCAGATATGATTCTCACCAATTTCTTCTTCTCACTTGAAGAACATATGGACAGTTCAAATTTTGATTAAGTCTTTGACTTTTAAAGCATAACAGGTTTAAATATCAAACATTTCTCCTCAATCCTAATGACTTTTTTGTTTTCAAAAAAGGAGATGAGGAACAAGTGGTTACTTTTGAAGTGCTGTAAAAATAACTAACTTCCAAGTTTCAGATCAATGCTAAGCAAAATAGCAATACTCACTCAGCAGACATGGAGGAGGGTTTCCATTTATCTAGAGAACCCCAAGGGCTGCTTATAATGAATCAACTCACAACAGATTTTCAGCAAAGTGTCTAAGCATTTTAACAAACAGCAAAAGGGAGTCTCCTGAGTGTAACAAGACTAAAAGATAGAACCAAGACAAACTGGTCTTTACTGAATTAATAGAAGTTTATGGATTTATTTGGGGAAAAAACAGCAAATTGAAGTTCAGTTTCTGGACTGTAGCAATTTGTGAATATACAGGTGTGCACAATGTTGATTTAAATACCTCAACTAAATTAGGAAATCAGATGCCATATCTCAGCCTTAGCATTGATCCACAGGGTATGTCTGTAAGCTTCTGAAATCACACTAGGGGTTCTGGAAACGTGATTTAAACACAGGTCTTTCTGTAAAGCAAAGATGGTCATTAAAAAAAATCAGAGTTTTGAGAGAAAGACAGATGGTAAGATAAAGATGGGAGCATAGTCTAAGCGAAAACTACAAGGCTCTCAGTGATCCCATGAGGATGGGAGTCTGAAGAGTTTAGGAGAGATGGCTGTGATGATATAGATGAATCTTACTTTACACGTTTAAAGTGCTCAAAACATGTTTCAATATGGATCGCATAATTTTCTGTTAGGCAGTATTTAATGAAGTCACATTAGTTTGCCAAATGATTTATTTGGCAAAGTAGTCTTAAAGATCTTCTTTAAAAAGTCTTTAAAACTCTGGTTTTGTTGTATTCAAAATGTTCTGGGGTTTTGGTTTTTTTCATTCAATGAGAGTATGAAATGAGAAGGTTTGGTTTATTGCTTTAATATATTTGATTGGTTAAATGGAATCTAGTTTCAGTAATTGATGGATATTGAAATTGGGGAGAAGAAACGTTGTGTCTGAATCATAACACTGTGGGAAGGTGGAGCACCTGTGATAAAGACACAGTTACTTGCAAATGGTAGCTATGTTTCGTGGCAGCTCTTCAAGAACTGAACATGACATTTTGTGAGAAATAAGGATGAAAGTTTGGCTTTATGTACAGATACTTTTGCTATTCTCTCTTAACACTTGCACATACTGTGTGACTGCTGTTTAAGTAATGAATAGGTGGGATAAAGCGTTCACTGTAGTTCTCTTGGCCAAGTAGTTAGAGAAGATTTAAGCTTAATAAGCCTCCTGATAATTACGCTTTAATATAAGTAAGGATGGTAATTACTCCATAAAGTTCAGTTGTGATGAAACTGCCACTGAATAGATGTATATAGCAAGGCTACAAAAACATTACACTGCTGATGGAAATGTGACTTTGTTTCAGCTGGGGCTTTTTTAATTTAAAAAAAAAAAAAGAGCATGTTAATAGTTTATTTCCTTCTAAAGTGCAGCAAGAATGCTGGGAAATAATTTACAGGCAAATGGAAAGCCCCCAAGCCTCCCAGGTTTTAATTTGGGTCTCTCAAAAGACAGGCACAGAAAACATCCTTGATCCAAAAAATACTACGTAAAAGTAGTGAAAGCATATCAATCTTACCATTCCTTTGAGAGTCTTCCTTGCTCCTCTGTATCAGAGTTAACTTTTAACTGACTGCAACCAGCAACAAATTACAGCAGTTTCTTCTGCACCAGTACATGAGTCAGCGAGTAGGGGATGGCTGAGTCAAACTCTACCTTGATCCTTCCCTCCCACTCCCTGCCCAGCTGCTTACTGTTTACTCCTTTGGGTAGAGCCCATGATCCTGGAAGCCTACACAGAAAGTTAGAAGTAGTGGATGCCCTTCCTCCTCTGCACGAGAACATAGGTGAAGTCTAACGATAGCGTACCACGTCAGCATGAACTTCAAGTACATCAGCTCGTGATCAGAAATAGGACTTGGGACTTTGCTTAAAGCTGACCATTTCCACTGAACTGTGTCCTTAGTGATTGCTCTAGAGGTTGAAAATAGAGGTTTGTGAATCTGGAATATCTGGCAGACCAGAATGTTTAACATCATCAGCTTGTTCAAATGAACTCTGGCTTTAGAGTCCTGAATTTTTGAAACATTTCTCTAGCAACGTATTTAGTATTGATGTATTTCCCTATAGTTTCCAAGACAATTTGTGTTTCTTCTTTTTCTTCCAATACAGAGAGGAAAATGACAGCAATGATACTGACTGCATTTTCAGTGTATTTATTGCTTTATTCATGATTTGTTTCAGGCATATCTCACTAAGCCACTGAGTGAAGGTTTGTTCTGTTAGGCTTCCTCTCTCCCGCAGCCTGGTATGCTTTGGTGATTTTCTGCTTTAATCCAGTGTTGTTTCAGTTTGCAATCAGTTTTCTCTTTCCCTAATTTCAGATCAGTAACTTAGCACAAGAAAAATAAAGGCTTGGTGTTATCCAGGATTTGATTTCTCTGTTGAATCTCTTCTTTGGTTTGTTCTTTTTTTTTTTTTAATGCCCAGTGAAAGCACTCTCCAATTTATAAACTAAAATTCCTTTAATAAAGTTTTCTAGGGAGAAAAATGCAACTCTTCGTGTGATGGTCAGTCTTTGTGTTATTTTTCCAGGTGCGTAAGGTAACCTCAGTGTGCAAGACAGAGCTGTAGTAACTGGAGAAAGGCTGCTACCAATGCATCTTGCAAAGTCAAGAGCTCTCAGGGATGGACTTGAAGACCACATCAGCTCAAATGGGCTAGATTAAGATAAAAACATATGGGGCTGATGGAGCATAAGGAACTTTTTTTAAACAAAATTCTGGCATTTTTTGTAACGGTATGTTCGTTTACCTACACCTTTGAATCTGTTTGAAATTGGCAACCCATGCACTAGATTTAATCTACATTCAACTAACTTGAAATAGTAACCATTTTGTGACAAAGTCAGATCACAGAACTGATCTTTGTGCCAGTTTTAATGCCCTTAGCCCACATCATAATCCAGACATGCAAGGTTAACAGATTAAGAAACTTCAAAAAAATTAAAATAAAAAAAAAGAAGTTTGTGTTCTTTCAGCTAATGAAGAGAAATTACTATAAAAGCCTGAAACCTGCTAATTCTGAAATCTTGTAAGAAGTAGTAGAAGGTACAGTCAATACTACCTAGGAACTAGAGATAATATTTTAAAAATTGACTTTTAGTGCAATACAGTGTTTTGGTATTTTTCTGTGTAGACATTGCACTGAAGATAGTTTTTAGTTATTAACTATCATGAATATTTCACACGATGGATTTTCCACATTTTTTTACTAACTGTAATTTCTATCCAAAAGCAGCCTGATGCAAATTAAGAATTTAAACAAACAAAACTTAAAAAGCAATAAAGTACATTTCTCTTTTTTCACAATATAGTCTTAATGTCAATATAAATACTAAGAGAAAGTTTTTTATAATTGCTTACACCTATATTTGCTTTCATTCTCTAATTAAAATAAACCTCATTTAGTATAAAGATTACAGTTAGTTTCAAATCAGCAAATAATGAGGATTAACCCTTTTCTAAAAGAAAAAATCTAATATGGGACTAAAATTGGCTGAAGTCACTGGTCAGTCTGAGGAAATGACCTCCAAAGGAGATTATTTACTTTAGAGTTGTTTAGTTATTTCAGTTCTCTATATTTAAGTATATAGATTTGCAGTCCTTGTAGCTGTGACAAAATATATGTAATTTGATCAGAGATTACCCAGATCTGTGGCTAGTCTAATGCAGAGGTTTGTCAGGGGCAAAGTCCCCTGCTGATCTGAGCAGGGCAGCGGAGATTCCCCTCTCCAGCTTGCCTTGCTGGCAGTAGGCGAGCAGAGGTCCCACGCGCAGCGAGGTGCAGTGGGGCTGCCCCGCAAGCTAACCAGCTCCGTTGGGTGCTCAGTAACAGGAGGCTCTTCCGTCTCTCTTGCAGTTGTTCCCTGAGAGACCTAATTTGCTGCTCTGCCCCTCTGGGAAGAGATGGGGAACCCTCATCGCTGCCACTGCTTTTGGAGAAGCAAGAGCTGTGGTGTAAAAATTAGAATCCGTATCACGGTGTGTTAGAGCCCAGATTTGGTTAGTCTAGTCTGGGTCAACACAATTCCTAACTGCAGTTTAAGTAGCAGACGGAGCTCTTCTAAGTGGATCAGATAGGTTACAGGTTATAACGGTGACTGTCTACTTGGTTGTCTGCTTCATTAGTTCCATACATTTTTGTTAAACCTTTCTTTTGTCCAGTTAAATGTGAAGATGAGACTGGTCAACTGGGATCTAAAGACATGGTGGAATTAATTTGTATGTGCAGGTGCTTTTTTGGATAGGTGATCACTTGACACTAGCATATGTTCGATGGTTGGCTTCTATTGTGTAGTTCTGATTTTTTAATTTGTGAACATAAAATGTATACGCTAGCACCCTGAGTCATCTAACCCTTAATGATCCTTCAAGCAAATCCATAGACTCCTCTGCAAATCATGGTTAGTGGTTATCTGGTCAGTGGAATCCATATCCCTGCATGGTGTTGACTTCATCTTAAGCCACAGGCTTTGCAAGAGTTGACAGCAAGGGGAAAGAAGGATCCAAAAAATTCTGTAGTGTTGATATTTCAGAAGAGGCATCCTGCCTTGCGTTACTTTTCTGACTAACAGAAACCCCGCCTGAGTCACCACAACTGGTTGTTGTGAAGACTACAATTTAGAGAAATTATGGAAATAATGCAGCTCTTTCTGGCAAATTCTTATGTTTGTCACAAAAACCATTTGGCTGAACTAATTGGCTTGATTTAGAATTCAGGTGCTTTTGGCCTTGTAAGTAATACTGATTTGGCTTGAATAGAAGATACTGGAGAAGATAAATCAGTCAATCCTTACTAGCATAACAAGTGATGATCAAATTAAAGATGATGTCTTAAGGCTCCTCTATTTTTCCTCTGTGTGCATATTTAGCACACCAGATGGTCAATGCAGTCATAATAAACTGGTGGGAATATTTAATTAAATGTGTTCCCAGGACATTAAATGTAGGGTATTATTCTTTGGCTGATGATCAGAGTAAATATTTTGTAATAAGGGAGAGTCCTTGTAGAATATTGATGGTAGTACATGAAAATCACATTTGGGAACAGGAATGTGTTCAAAGCAGTACTTTCTTCACAAAATTAAGACATCTCAAATGCTAATTCCTTTTATATGTGTTTTTTGTTTTCCTACCACCAATTCACTATTAGTCATTGCTACCCAATTATTACAAATAGCATGAGAAATCGTTTTAAAATTGATAGTCATAGAATGGAATGAGTCTAAGTTAAAGTCTGTAGCCATTTAATTGGCAATAGTCACGTCTTTACCGATACTGAAGGGCTCAGATGGAACACTGAAAAGCACAGTTAAGAACAACATCTCTGTTAAAGCAGTGATGGTTACCTGGTAGTGAAGGAAGCCTGTTTGCTCTTGTTGGGAGTTAATTCTGCTCCCTCTGTGAAATCTCAGAGGACTGAAAACATCTTTCCATAGTCTGAAAATCCCTCCACCCCCAAGTATGCAAATGTCCACTAGCCCAGCAGTGATACTCCTTTGTCAATAACCTAATTATCTTTTCACCCTAACCAGTTTTATAATATCATGACTTTCTTTACTCCCATAGAGCAGCTTTTTTTTTCCCTGTGAAAGTGAGATTGATAGAATGAAAACAAGGATAAACTTAGCCTATGAAAATAGGCTAGTTAATAACTGGAAGGGGGAAGATCAGATAGAAATCTGAAATACATACAATTAGTGGGCAACTGAACTGAAAAGTAAATTACCTTACTGAGTGCATCTACCTTGGAACTGGGTAGGTCATGCTCTCTAGCCAGGGTTTTCTTTTGAAGAGTCCTCTCACCTTACAGGCAGAGAACATCATTATCTACAAGAAGGCTGAGAACCTAATTCTGAAGGACACTAAATTTTATGGGGGCATTAGAAGTAAGTTGTCTTTTCTCTGAACTTCTCCCGACAGTGTGTGGTTTTGAAAGAGTAACAGGACCTGCCATTTGACACTATCCCATTTCACTATGGGAAAAGCAAAAATCTGGGTAGGAAGTGTTGGGATGGATAGCTCATGTGTCTTGATTTCTAGACACACACATCTATATATTCCCAAATAGAAACACGATTGTCCACACAACTGTGTTAGGCCTGTACTATTGTTAAGTTTGTACAGTTAAGCACACAAGTCTGGAAGGCCCAGAACTTTAAGGAGTTTAGATATCAAAGGTACCAATTTCTCTGAGAGATGGCATGTAAATAGGCTAGCACAGAATTTTAGTCTGCTCTCTTTGGTTAGACTGGTTTTTGTTAGGACTGTGTCAAACTGCACATAGCCAAACTGATTTTTAAGAAAGCTGTTGTGCTAGTGTTAGCTAAACTGACTGACTGCAGAAATAAAATCCTATGAGGTAGAATCTGATTAACAGAAAACTGGGAACTAGCAAATCCCTCCAGAAAGTGGAAGACACTAAGTATTATCAGTAAGAGTCCCCCTTTGCAAATTAGCAGTGGAAAAATTGTCTTAGCTATTACTGCATAGGAATAAACAAAGCAAGTTCAAAACTAACAGCAAACCCCTAGGGCTATAGAGCTCCTTTATTTCCTTAGAGATCCTCCCTGCCTTAAAGCTTTCAGATGCATCTAAATTCACAGATGAACACTCTCAGCACCAGGGACAATGTGAGAGCGGTTTGTTTCTACAGTTACTGTTAGGTCCAGGATCTTCACTGACATCCATAGTCACTAAAGTAGTGTATGAATTTGCATTTGTAGCTAATTTTAATAATTGAGTTAAATGTCAAGAGTAAAGAGCTATGGAAGTGTTCTGATTTATTTTACAATTAAATAAAGGGCTTTTTGTGGTGTTTGGTTGGTTGTTTTGTTTTTTTTTTAAAGGCCTTTGGAACCACAGACTGTCAAACCCTACTTAAGCAATCAAGCCCAAATGAATAGTTGCCTTTTGAAGGGGTCCAAATGGAAGAACAGTGTCTTAAATATACATAAGTTTGGTTACAACAGTAAATATTTACTACAGAAATATGGTACCTGGACAGTAAAAAAACAAAGAGGAAGAGAGGCAGTGCAATTTTATGTTTTATTTGAACAACAGGGAAAGCGTTTGAGGAAAGAGGAATCAAACTGGGATTCATAGAAAATTGCCACCTTCATTTCACTTTTTGTAGGGATCATTAGTCAATTCTTCTGTTGCATTAATGCGCTTTCACTGCCCCCTCCTCTGAGCTTTGCTGGCTGATACCAGCTAAAGCTGTCTGATGTAATTCTCACTTTCCTCGTGCTGTAACCTTTAACTGTGTGTTTCTCACTATTTAAGTCTGAGGGGTAGAAAATAATCCCTGCTATTAGAAGTAGGTTGTGAGCTTTGATTTGGAGTCAGGAGCTGAAGAAGAGCGGAGCAGAAGGATGGCAGTGAAGAGGCCTGGGCTGCTTTGCCACAGGCTTCCTGTGCCACTGAGCAAGTCACTTAATCTCTCTGTACCTGTTTCCCAGACATATGCGGGGACAATAGCTTTTCCTTAGCTTATTGCAGTGTTGTTAGGATAAAGACTTTGAAGGGATTAGGTCCCATAGCTGGAGGCTTTAAAAGCACTTTAGATGGATACAACAAGTTGCTGAAAGCAGCTATTGAAGTCCTAACGTAAACTGTACCAGAGTCACAGTGGTGGCCTGGCATCCTCCTGGTATTTGTATTGTGCATCTCCCTTCCCTAGTCTGACTAACACAAAAAATTTCTCCTACGTAGCTCACACATATGAACAAAAATGGAAGTATGTGTCAGGCAGCTTCCCAAAACGTTAGATACACAGTCATCCTTAATGTTCTTTCAGCCAGTGCTGAAATGGAAAACAGTAACACTGGGTATCTCCAATTTTCTCTTAATTAGAGTTGCAGCTCCCTTTAACCATTAGATCCAAGTAGTAAATTGCTTCCAAAATATCCAGGTGAGATGAGAAATCTCTTAGTCATGATTTTGACCTACCAGTTTCAGGCCCAGCAAGTAACCAGAAGAACTGAGGATGTCTGAGTCAGCTGGGACCATTTTACTGAATCACTAGGACAGTCTCCAAATGTTTCTTCATAGGTGGCTGCATGCATACATACACAGATCCAGCACCTGCTTTCAATCAGTCAGATTGCTCATGTGCTAACTGAAGCAAAATCTGGCATGGTGGGGGGCGAGGAGGTAACTAATGTTATACAAAGAATGACCTAACTGCCAAGGCTCTAAGCGTGTGGTACTGTTGGCCTGAAGTAAGTGTACTCATCACTTTCCCAGAGCGTACCCAGTGCTCTGATATCGCAGAGTGGTTGCCATTACGAGTATTTGCTAGGGATTTATATCCTTTTTCACAATAATAGAGCTTTGTCCCCCCTTCAAAATTAATTTGTCCTGTTCTTGGAAGTGAAGATTCTCAGCATCAATGGTAACTTTTTTCCTTTTCCTAAAAAAAAAAAAAGTACACAAGTCTGATGGCTAAGGGCCCAATGATGGAGCTTTTAGATGGATTTTTGCGTTCTTTTGTAGCTCCCAAAAATCATGCCAGGCCATGAGAAATTGGACTTTAAAGTTGTGATGCTTCATGTATTTCAAAAGAAAGCCTCTCTAAGATAGTGCTAATGTTTTGCATAAATTTCTTTGAATAATGCTTCCAGGGATGGTGACTCAACCACTTCCCTGGGCAGCCTCTTCCAATGTTGAACCACTCTTTCAGTAAAGAAATTTCTCCTCACGTCCAATCTAAACCTCCCCTGGCGCAACTTGAGGCCGTTTCCTCTTGTCCTATCGCTTGTTACTTGGGAGAAGAGACCAACACCCACCTCGCTACAACCTCCTTTCAGGTAGTTGTAGAGAGCGATGAGGTCTCCCCTCAGCCTCCTTTTCTCCAGGCTAAACAACCCCAGTTCCCTCAGCCGCTCCTCATAAGACTTGTTCTCCAGACCCCTCACCAGCCTCCTTGCCCTTCTCTGGACACGCTCCAGCACCTCAACGTCCTTCTTGTAGTGAGGGGCCCAAAACTGAACAAAGTATTCGAGGTGCGGCCTCACCAGGGCCGAGTACAGGGGCACGATCACTTCCCTGCTCCTGCTGGCCACACCATTTCTGATACAGGCCAGGATGCCATTGGCCCTCTTGGCCGCCTGGGCACGCTGCCGGCTCATGTTCAGCCGGCTGTCAGCCAGCACCCCCAGGCCCTTTTCCGCCAGGCAGCTTTCCAGCCACTCTTCCCCAAGCCTGTAGCGCTGCATGGGGTTGTTGTGGCCGAAATGCAGGACCCGGCACTTGACCTTGTTGAATCTCATCCATTTGGCCTTGGCTCATCGATCCAGCCTGTCCAGGTCCCTCTGCAGAGCCTTCCTACCCTCGAGCAGATCAACACTCCTGCCCAACTTGGTGTTGTCTGCAAACTTACTGAGGGTGCACTCCATCCCCTCATCCAGATCATCAATAAAGATATTGAACAAGACCGGCCCCAGTACTGAGCCCTGGGGAACACCGCTCGTGACCGGCCGCCAACTGGATTGAACTCCATTCACCACAACTCTCTGGGCCCGGCCATCCAGCCAGTTTTTGACCCAGCGCAGAGTACACCTGTCTAAGCCGTGAGCCGCCAGCTTCTCTAGAAGAGTGCTGTGGGAGACGGTGTCAAAGGCCTTACTGAAGTCCAGGTAGACCACATCCACAGCCTTTCCCTCATCCACTAGGCGGGTCACCTGGTCATAGGAGGAGATCAGGTTGGTCAAGCAGGACCTGCCTCTCGTGAACCCGTGCTGGCTGGGCCTGATCCCCTGGTTGTCCCGCTCATGCCTTGTGAGCGCCCTCAAGATGAACAGCTCCATAATCTTCCCCGGCACCGAGGTCAGGCTGACAGGCCTGTAGTTCCCCAGATTCTCCTTCTGGCCCTTCTTGTAGATGGGTGTCACGTTGCCAAGCCTCCAGTCATCTGGGACACAGTACAGAGGCAATAATAGAAAAATTATGTAAATGCAGGCTGGACTTTCATTCTAGCATTTTTGCACTAAGATATCCCGGAGAATATTGGTGTTTTCCAGTGATGTAGGCCTTCAATTCCCTTCTTTACTAGAAAACTTAGGTTCAAAGGCAAACTCTTAACAGACGCCGTGTGGGACTGGAGCCACATTAGCTCACAGAGGTACTGCCTTCTGCTGCTGCCCAGCCAGGATGGTTTCTACAGGGCTCAAACACTGGTAGGGCTGAGCCAGAAGCATGGAGACCCTTCTGTCCTGTTCTGAAGTGCCTTGGGAGGCCAGGAGGAGGAGAGGTGATGCAGGTATCTTTGTGCTTGTTTCTCTGTTTTGGATATTACATGCTGCCCAATGTCAAGAGAGGGCTCATGCCTTGTTAACCTGCAAGATCTGCTGCTGGCATTAAAGCCATGTGCTTAAGGACTGACTTCCTAGAGCCTGTCTGGGAACTTGTGCTGTCCCCTCTGCAGTGGGTGCTGCATCTCTTCTAGTGAGCACTCCTCTGCTTGCGGCAGCTCATTGCTCTGACCCACGAGGTCGTGAGCGAGGCAGCTGCTCTTACTGTGTAAGGAGAGCACAACTCCAGAGACAAAAGGTTTGGAAAGAGTAGCTCTGCACTGCAGGCAGCACCCAGCTCTGGTTACTCTTGTATTAGATTTTATGCGTTTAATTAAGATGGATATGCTAATTACAGGCTTGCTGGACCTTAGCATAAAGATTGCCATCTCTCTTTGGTAGTTACAGTAACTCTGCTGGAAGGTCAGGGCAGCTGTAAAAACACCCATTCTTCCCATCCGTTCCTCCCTTACACAGGGAGCAGAGAAGCCCCAGGAAATACAGTTGAAACCAAATTAGATGGCAGCAAGGATGCTGGAAGAGAACAAACTGGGAAGTGCCTACTTTATGCCAAATCATTTTAAGGACAGCTTGGGAGGTGCAAAAAAGATGAAAATTACTGGGCAGAAAAGGTATATGGCAGAGCACTGAACTTTTGAGTTATCACACAGCTTTGACCAAGAACACCGCTGCACTTATAAGCTACGCTCACTAGAGAAAAACGTGGCCAAGAAAAACACTTCTCATGCGCTTTCCTTCTGTAGTCTCTGGGATGCTAACAGTACATAGCTCAAGAGGGGAGCTCTGTGAAGGTTTGCAGTAGTGAACAGTGTGACACAATGTTTCCATAGAAAAAATTCTGCTTGTGTTGATTGGGAAAAAGCCTATTTACTTCCTTGACTGCAAAGAAACTTGACAATTTCAATTTTAGCACTGTTGTTGTACCAGGAACTCCCTTTGAAGTTGTTAATGCTCCAGGGAGATCTTGTTTTGCGTTATTTGAGTCTGATAAACATTATAGTCAGATTTTGATCCTTTGTGACAACAGCATAAACTCAGAATAAATACTCTTGGGACCCTGGCCCATGGCCCTTCAATGGAGTAATTCCGTTGCAGGTGGCAGCAGCATCTGGTCTTTTATGTTTTTAATAGTGGCTGTAAGGTCCTCAAAGGATGAACAATTTGTGTACGGCTCAAGTTCTTTTCTTTCAGCTAAAGCTTGATAATGATGTTCTCACCCACAGTTAAAAATAAAAGAAGTGTTAGATACAGAAGTGCTCCGGGTCTGCAAACAGGTGCTCCATCACTGGGAGTCTGTGAGGGTCAGCGTTATCTGTAGGGATCTCAGCCCGCAGGCGATACTGTCAAACTGAATTTTGCAGCGTAAGGTGCCTTTGGGGAACTAACTTTAGTGCTCCTGGGCACTTTGAGAGTGTATTAATGGGGCCATAATTCCAGCAGCGTTAATCAGACCCCAGGATGTAAAAGGGAATGATTCACAGAGAAACACTGTGTTCTCTCAGTCTGTCACTGTGGGAAGGCATTGGTAATGCATGAGTGGGATTTGTGGTATTTTTCAGTTCACATGCTCAGGGATTTCCTCTGCAGCTTCAGGAAGAGTTTTATTTCTCTGCAGGAAGAAGTGACAGGGGTCCCTTGAAAGGAAAGTTGAGGTTTCACAGGTTAAAGTGTGGGTGTGAATAATGAGGGACCCTGTTCAGGTTGGCAGGGTGACTTGCCTGCACAAGCCCACAGGTTAAAGTGTGGGTGTGAATAATGACTGTCTAAGGTTGAGGGACCCTGTTCAGGTTGGCAGGGTGACTTGCCTGCACAAGCCCATGTACTGAGACAGACCGGATCTGTTGTTGGATTTTGAGGGACCTTTGTTTTGTCTTTTGTTTTAAAGCAAGCTGAGGAAAGCCAGTGTTGATGCTTAAGGAAAGAGCTGATGCACAGGAATTTGGGGGTCTGTTCACAGTTTTGCTGCTAATATTCATCCAGGGTCCATGGCAGATGTTCAAGCCTGGCCAGCTGCTCTGGTGGGGCATTTGGTGACCACTGGTGGGGTGGTTAAGCATTGCTGAATGCCAGAGATGACTAACCCCGTGCTGTGTGCAATTCTCACCCCCACTTTCTCCTCCATTTCTTTCTCCTCTCCTTTTGTTTATCTTTATTTGGTTAGCTTCCAGCCAAACACCGAGGAGCAGGGGAGTGCATCATTCAGCACACTGAGAAGGAAGGCAGGGTCGCAGCCCTGGCTCCTTTAGCATCAACACAAAATACCGGTAGCAGAGTCTGTTTCCTTAGTGGGACATAAGCTCTGCCCTGCTAGTCAGGCCTGTGATCAGTTTGGCCATTGGCCTAAGTTAGGGCAGATAATCTGAATTGCTTGCTGTTTAAAAAGGCAGCAAGGGAGGGGAAGAGTTTGATATGGTCCAATCCAGAAATAGTGTGAAAACTAATTGCAGCATGGGAGGGAATGGGACAGAAGGGTTGCGATCCAGGAATGGAAAAAGTGGGCTGTGAGACAATGGAAAACTCCTTTTAAGCGGTATGTACTTTGGACTTGTTCCAGAAAAGGGGAAGTGAACAAGTGAAGAGGGTTTCAGTCACTTTTTATGTTCTCTGGTTTTGATTTAGGTCTGCTCCAGCTCCTACCCAAGGGCCCACCAGTGCTGGGGCTGCAGGGCCACCTCCTGCTACCAACGTGTCAAGCAACAAACGGCTGCAGCAGACACAAGCCCGGGTGGATGAGGTAAGTGGCTCTAGGTGATTTGTTGCTCACCACAAGGGTGCTGATGTGATTTTTTTTTTTCCTTTAAGATGCTTTCCTCCCTAGTGATCCAGCAACTCTGCTTGTCTGAAGGCAGTGGATCTAGAAAATTAGGTTTACCAAAGGATGGCATTTATGAGGAGGCAGATAGTACAGGAGAGATTCTGAGTACGAACATATTTGTACCGGTAACACTTCTGCAGAATAAATGTGGGCATTGGTGCCAATTCAGGAATTCATCCCAGTCAGTCAGATTAGGAGGAAATGTCATAGTGGAACCAACTCTTTTAACATGTTCCTGCCTTCCTAAAGGTTAGACGCTAATCTCACAGGCTGTTTCACAGGGACAGACCATCAGCTTCTCATAGATAGATTCAAGCCATGAGAATTGTACAGCTGAGGGCTGTGTTCATTAGCCAGAGCTCTATTCATTAATCATCACAATTTATCCCCAAAGAAAGGCACCCACACATGATGTCGTAACAGCATCTCAACAAATCCCCACTCCTTTTGTTGGTCTTAGAGGACCACGTGCCTGTTCCAGCGTGGATCCTTAAGTTCTTGTAGCATACAGACTACCCTGCCACCTCAGCTGTAATGCCAGCGTCCATCTAACTGCTGTGATAATGGGAATAAGTGAGCATGCCACCGCTCATGGGTGTCGTCCCTGAGTGTACCAGCAGTACAGTAGCAGCTGTAGCATCCCTGCACACCTGCTGTGAAGATTTGTGTGCTGGGTATTGAGCGTAGAGTTTTGCTAAACCCCTACAAAGACTTAAGTAACTAATTGCTTACTGTCCATGGGGAATTGGCCAGGGCTTGTGTGATTTTTTAATGCCAATTCAATAAAATACATATTAGAAAGTAGGTATTCAAATGCATAAAGGCCTCTATTTTCAAAAGCTCCAGGTAAGCTTTAAAAATAGTAGAGAAGGCCTCACAACATCCAACTCAAATGCATTTCTTAAGATGAATTACATACACCTGTCAAATTGAGCTTTGTCTTTTTGAGAACTTTTTTTCTTTGCTGAACATCTGAAACAGGGTCTTTCTGGCCTCCCCATTGCTGATGCTTGGAGCTGATCACAAGAACATCCTCTGGCTGAAGAAATGTCTGCAGAAATGTCTAGGCCTGGTTCTCTCATTATCACTGATTTTCACATCACACTAACTTCATTGACATTAGTGGAGTGTCTCTTGCAGTGGGGAAAAGAATATTACATTTCAGCTTTTGTCTTGGGTCAGAATAATGAAATAAACGTCTTGTCCTGAACATATTACATCATGATGGTGCTGTAATTGTTTATGTGAGCTACAGCAAAAGTAATTGTCCCTAGAAGATGAAAAATAATTGCTAGTTATTGTCTAAAACAAGTGGTGCAGATCAATGGAGATGGCTCCAGTGAGGCTAGTGAACCCCCACTTTGTGTTTAAGATGCTCTGTATTCTAAGACTTTTCACTCAAGCCCATGCAAGTTTTTCTTCTTGTGAAGCATGATGGCATAATTTTGGCAGGAACTCCCCCCAGTATGAGGGAACAGTGAGTAGCTCTTGGATTTGAGGATTATGCGGGTGATAATCAGGGTCCACGTTTTTTTCGCCTCCCATTTGAGAGGGAGGCTGAGGTTGGTATGGGTTTTGAGTGGACAGCAC
The DNA here is from genome assembly GCF_000699145.1 of Aptenodytes forsteri. Lineage (NCBI taxonomy): Eukaryota > Metazoa > Chordata > Aves > Sphenisciformes > Spheniscidae > Aptenodytes > Aptenodytes forsteri. The sequence goes on along the minus strand of NW_008794625.1, from coordinate 486,538 downwards.
ATGGTCAGCAGATCCTTGTTTAATAGGAAAATCACAGTATAAGAATAGCCAAGGGAGAAAAATGCCACTGGGCTTTCAGTACTGTGAAGTCACTAGGATGAAACTGGTTTATAGCACCTAAGGATCTATCTGTTAAGCATTGCTTTGACCTTCCTACTAGATCTTTCCTGGTTGTTTTTCTTTCATGTCTTGTAGGAAAGTAATCTATAGGTGGCACCAAACACCACAGCACAGCACTGCACTCCTCTGGCTATTCTGCTCCAAGTGCTGTTCTGCACAGCACTTCAGACCCAAACCCAAAACTCAGCAACACGATCACGGCTCTGCTTAAGAGAAAATTTTTGGTCTTGGTAAAATGACCGACATTTTTAGTGCTATATCAGTGCTGATATAGTATTTCAGCTATATCCGTGTTGGGTTTCCCCCTCTGATTTCTCTAGGCATCCTAGAGCTTATTTTCAAAGGCTCAGATCTTGTTTTTAGTCTAGACAAACATCTATTTATTTGACAAAAATGCATTCTCGTCTGGACAAGTGTTCACTGCAGTCAGGGTAAATTCAATAAATAGTTCTGGGGGAAAAAAGGACAGAATGGGTAGGAAATATTACAGTATTTTTTTTCAGCATTTTCAAATAGTTTAAAATTTTCACTATGAAACATTGTACCAAGAAAAAATTCAGCTAAATACTAGCTGAGAAATGAAAACAAAAGTTTTTTTAATTTGATATGAAGTTAAATGCTTGGAAGGTTTTGGTTTGGAAAAGCAAGTAAGAAAATTTTGGTTGACCAAAACATTTGATTTTGTTTTAGGTTTGCTAGACAAGTGAAACAAATCTTTTGAGTTTTGGAACAGCATTTAACCCTATGCCGGTCCTTTCAAAAATTCTTTCACTACCAGTTTCATCTCACTGTATTTAAATCACGTATTTAGTGGGCGTGGTGGTGTTTAGTGGGCATGGTGGTGTTAGGACGGTTGGACTCGATGATCTTAGAGGTCTTTTCCAACCTTAATGATTCTATGATTCTATGATTCTATTTTTTTAATAACTCTGGGGTTTTGCAGGTAATAGTTAAATTACATTAAATACAAACAACATGGATTTCCTTATTACAGAGTATGAGAAGTAACAGACCAGCAACCATATTCGCTGCTAGAATAAATGGACACAACTTTACCGAGACTGGTATACTGTCTAACATTTAGACAGTATAATTTGACAGATGAATTTGTACAGGATTTCTATTTGGAGTTATTGGCTTGCTAGAAGAGGATTTTCATCTAACTCAATGTATAAAATATATGCATGAATGGGCCTTACCTATTGCATACTGGCTGCGCACACTTTTTTTGCTGAGGCTGTGCGATGAGGTGGCATGAGCTTGCTACACTTCAGGCTGAATTTTCTCAGGTAAAACTTTCTGCTCCTCCGCTTTCAAGCAGGACTTCAAATTATTGGCTTGCTAGAAGAGGATTTTCATCTAACTCAATGTATAAAATATATGCATGAATGGGCCTTACCTATTGCATACTGGCTGCGCACACTTTTTTTGCTGAGGCTGTGCGATGAGGTGGCATGAGCTTGCTACACTTCAGGCTGAATTTTCTCAGGTAAAACTTTCTGCTCCTCCGCTTTCAAGCAGGACTTAAAATTATGGCTGTGAAGTCATCTTGCCTGAGAAAGATCTGCCGAATGAGTAAATTCCTTGGTCAGGAAATACATACAGTTCCCTTTAGAGTGGCCTTTATCTAGCCAATTTCTCTAGTTCAGGTAAGGTAATTATACTAAATGTATAAGGAAAATAATGGCTTGGTCTTAGTGATGACTGGACAAATGTCAACCAAATTGTAGTAGAGATACTGATCTCCATCAAAATGTCAACCAAATTGTAGTAGAGATACTAATCTCCATCGTTTTTTTGTATCTATAGTGAACTAGGTAGTTGTCGACTAAAAGAAATAAAAAGCTTTAATGAAACTAATTACGGTATTTCATAATGTCCCTTTATTTTTTACCTTTAAGGGCATCTGAGCACAGTATAGCTATGTTCATCTTGTTCTCACTGTGTCCGTTTCCATAGGCATGGTTTTTGAGGCACTGTCCAGGTAATTGCCATCACATACCATAATGGCAAATGGCTGGTTTCAGTGTGATATGTGATATTCCAGAGTGTGAACATACGGTGACCTTCGGCTTTACTGTGAGTGGAATCTAACGTGAGGCTGTGCCTTTGCAGGTGGTAGACATCATGAGAATGAACGTGGACAAGGTGCTAGAAAGAGACCAGAAGCTATCAGAACTTGACAACCGGGCGGATGCATTGCAAGCAGGTGCCTCACAGTTTGAAACCAGTGCAGCCAAACTGAAGAGAAAATACTGGTGGAAAAATTGCAAGGTAAGGGATATAAATTCTTGTTAAGAATCTCTTCATGGCAGACATTACTTTCACTTGCATTTAATGGGGCTTTGCTTGCAGGATGGCATCTCTAAGTGGTCTCTTCTTGTCAAGGGGAGAAAGAGATGCCTTGCCCTCTAGGCTCCAGGATAATAAGTCAAGCAACTTTGATCTTTACCAGAACCTATTCTTTAGATAATTTCTGCAGTATATAAAATGTAGATACGAATTTTGATGCTTCAGTCAGTGCCTGCAGATAGGGATGGGAGAGCATTCCATGTTAATTCATGTCAGTTCCCTGTGTGAATGACAAAACCTGAACAGGTGTAGTGAATTCTAGTGGTGGGAGAAAATAAGTTTTTTCCTTATGGGAGATCATCAGCCTCTAGATCTTTCTTTAGGAAGGTAAACTACCAAAAAAATACTTGGTTCCACAAACCGCTGTGAGAAGTGAGGAAATGAGAGTCTCTTTTAAAGAGGGGCAGATTAGGATAGAGCAGGACTTTAATCAACCAGCTCTCTCCTCTGCTGTCTTCAGTCCCATCCTTTCCCACGAGCAGAGGGAACCTCACTCTCCTTTGCTTTTTCAGACCTCCTCAAGGACTTGTGTTTTCTGGACCCAGAAACTTCAGCTCCTCTTATTCATATAAGACCCCATATCCTTGCTTCTTTCTACTCATGCACCACCAACACATGAACACTATGCCAAAAGTTCAGCTTCATTTCCATTTCTCTTCAATACCATCTTTGCTGCTGATCATTCACGTCTACCCAAAAAACCCCCCCCCTGTTCCCAAAGGAGAATCTCACATGTATCTCTTACCAGTCTGTTGCCTGCTTTGTCTCTTCAATTCACAGGACTATGAAATGTAAAGCAAGGCAAAATATTCTGGGTAAACTACACACAGAAACACTCCAAAAATAAGTGGATCTAGGTTAGAAATTCAACTGAGCAGTTCCTCTGGGCCTCTTCTAGTTGTTGCCCAGTTGCTTTGCCTGACAGTGCAGGAAGCAGGGTTTTTGGGAGCTACAGACACAGATTTTGAGTTAGGTTCACCAATGCTGACTGCAGTCACCACAATGACCTACACTACACTAGACCTTCAAACCTACCTTTGTTCTCCTTTCCTCATTGTCCCTTCCTGCTTTACCCTGACAAACAGAATCCCCCTGTCTTTCCTCTGGGTCCTAAACTCTGGAAGGAGGGGAAAAAATAAATAAAGCTCCTGCAAGCCAATGGCTGGCTCTGTCCTCCAGACATACGTTGGGAGGAATGAAGGCCTTGATTAGACATGTCCGTGTTTGTTGTTTTAGTCTTTCCATTCTCACTGGGGTAATGATGGGAATTGGACTGCAGCATCTCTGGTGGCCTCAATAGCATTCAGCAAGTCTCACGTGGGGGCTTCTACCCCACACAGCTCAGTGCTGTTATGGTCTGTGCACAGCTGGCTCTGACATATCTGTTCTTGTGTGAACAGATTTCAACTTTGCGATGAGCTATTTCCAGGCTAACACACTGGAAACTGTGCTGGCTAGCATGGGTTACCTCTCTCAACAGCACAAGTACACAAAGCCAGCACAAATAGCTACTAGGCATTAGACATCTCCAGCTGTCTCTTCCCTGACTATGGCAACGTGGTGAAAAGTGACCACGTTGCTCCAGTATAAAGTGGTACGTGGCCACGTGTTAATCCAGCCACTTAAATCACCTCTGGAGTTGTTTTACTTCGTAAGTTTACTTTTTCTTTACTTTACTGCTGGAAATGGATAAGGTTGGTCACTGCATTTTAGCTGGTGGGCAAGAACTTGCTAGCTTTGACAAGAGGTTATGTCCATTGCTGGTGGTCAGCTGTTCCTAACACTGACATTAAATTTGGGGCCTTAACAAGTCTATTGCAGTGAGTCTTTGCAAGAATTAAAAGTGCAAGGAATGAGCCACTAAGTAAAAGCAAAAAAACTGAGGGCTTAATGTCTTTCACGTGAAAACCTGACTTTCTCTTTTTTCTCCTCATAACTTTCTTTTTACAGATGATGATCATCCTTGGTGTAGTATGCGCAGTCATTCTCATTATAATTATAAGTGAGTAATTAATTTTCTCTTTTGTTTATGATCTCAATAGCTCTGTGACTTATGAAGTGCTGATATATTAAAAACCAAACCAAAACAAAAAATGGATATAAAATATTTAAACTGATTAATTTGTGAAATTCCCCTTCTAGTGTCATGCTGTTATAGTGAGAATTACTGCAAACTCTCTGGACACTTACATAGGTAGGATTTGTTGACATTTAATGTATTTTACATTAGCATGTTACATAACTTTCCCTAGGATTAAAGACTCTCCCTTTTCATGTATATATAAATTTTTATGCAGTCTCAGGTATCTTCCTTTCATTACAACCACTGCCACAGTCCTGGTGTTTTCTAGTGAGAACAGTAATGCTTGAATTACCTCATGCCTATAAAAAGAGGGTGAAGGCCCACAGGCAAACGGGCATCTGATGATTTTTTTAAAAGCATGTAGGTGCCTAGTTCCCATCAAATCAGCTGGAATTTGAGATGTTGGTGCTTCTGAAAATCCCTTTGCATCTTGAATACCTAAATATTGTTAAAAGATGGCCCAAAGTCTTACCGATTTCTTGTCTCAAAAGATCATCTCATTCCATAAATTTGTTACAGGAAAGATAGCATATAAATGAATAATAGCAGTCGTGCTGGTTGGGACCCAGGGATCTTTTAATGACAGGAACTGAACATTTTATTTATGTAACCTCTGTGTTAGCAACAGCTGTTATGTGACATAACTGTAATACGGCATTAACTCCTAAAAGGGAGATTTCTTGAGTTAGACAATCTAGGTAGTAACCCAGAAGAGATTCACTAGAAGGCTCGACTGTGGATATGAATTAATTCCCAGCTCTCAAATTACATGCCTCGTATTCGGCATGTTTTCATTTTCCTCTGTTGCTTCTGTAAAGAAGGCTTACAGAATCACCTGTAGACATGACTAAATGGATTGAGATACATGTGGCAGTTTATTAGTTTATGAATGCTGGCACCAGAGTGACCCAGAATAATTCTAGGGTTTCGTAACACTGATACAGCAAGAATGGGAAATGGCTAGATATTAATTAACTATATTAACTGGGTACTCAAGGCAACTGGCTTCAAGGGAAAGACGGGCCTTTGTTCTGCAGTCTAGTGCAGCAAGCTGGGAAGACAGATGTGCAGCCATTGAATTGATTGCTGTGTGTATATGCATCATTGAGCATTATGTGTATCTTAACAAGAAAGTAAAAAGCAGACAAGATAGCTCATAATTTCTTCTTAGAAGTTAAGCCTGAAATTATATATAAGTAATGACATTGTTTCCCTCCTGGTTTTAAATAGCAGGTTTGACATGGCTTAGGTTGGGTTTAGGGTATTTAATCACAAACTTGACCGTCACATCGTCAAACCAGGTCATGGCTCACCATAGTGAGATCTAGTGCAAGTTTGGTGAGATTTAAATCTATTTAAGCTCTGGATCTTAAATTATTTCTTCAGTCTATTTGATCCTTCTGTAATAGTGCCTAAAGGTTGCAGCTTCAGGAAGGACCCTGTGTATTGAACTCAATGATGTACTTATTTACAGTAGCTCTCAAGTATATGTTTAAATCCTGTTGACATCAAGCGTTCAAGTGCTGCCACAGACAAGGCCTGCACGGCTTCTCCAGTCACTGATTTCAGTGGGAACAAGATCATATCCCCCATGCAGGGCTGGCTATAGATGCAGGTAAATTGGGTAGTTCCTCACAGCGACAAGCTACCATGGGTGGTGAAATGGCCCAAGCCAGGCTTCCTACCAACCTGGTAGTGGAGCCCTGGAAAAGCAGGCTGGTGCCCTGCTTTTAAGGAAGAGTTACAACATGTGGGACTGCAGGTGTTGCTGGAGCTGAGGGTGGCAGCTAACATCACCATCAGTCCTTGCCCTTTCTGTCTTTCGAGCCGCAGTCTCCCCTGCTTTCCACTGCAGTTCCCCTTCCGAACTCCTTTTGACATGGGAGAAGCAGCCCCGTTCCAGCCAGGAAGGCATACTGTGTGCAAGACATGTCATGCTCTTTCAGCAAAGGTGTGCTAAAGGTGTTTGCCATCCTCTTGACAGCACACGCTTCTGTGAGATAAAGCACAACAGTAACTCTGTAATAACTGTTGGTTTATGTATTTCTTTTCCCTTCTGCTTTCTTTCCCAGTTTATTTCTCCACTTGAAAAAGCGAAGAAGGAAGACTTGGCACAACTTTGTTCATATCAACCAACGCTATCAGTGTTCCTTTGTTGAATTCCGCTTTTTAATTCCTGGTGTCTTGGGATTTTTGCTTGTAATAACCCATAAGCATTCAGTGTGATGTGTTTTGGAATTCTGTTGTTTCCACAAGAAACTGTACCAGCTAAATACTGCCAAGTAGTTCCATACGCTGTCTTCTCACTGTGTCTTAAAATGTGTACGCACTGACCTTCAGAAACTGTAGTATATGAAAAGCATCCTAAACATCTCAGAATCAGAGAATGCAGCTATGGAGAAGCTCCTGCTTAAAGGGACACTGTCAGGTGGACTGGACCCAAACCTAAGGTTGCAGCAAACACTAGGGCCAAAATTCTCTATCTGAGCACCTGAAGTTGGATGGCAAAATCCACTATCAGATGTAATTTTCTGAGGTAGTGAGTATCTGCTACTCCCATTGAAGGGAGTGGTACCTACAAGTATTCATGTAAGACATCTTATTTCAACTTAGCCAACCAAACACAGATTTTTTGAGATTAGTTGTAGTATCCAAGTCTAAAAGCATTGCCTGCAAAAAATAAATAGGACTGGATTATCATCTTTTATGGATTTAAATTTTTCCTTATGGGGTGTTCTGTACAACCAGGATGGCCTCAGTATGAAAGCCAGAAAGAAAACTGTGTGACAACCAAAAAAGCATTAGCTAGCACAATCTTGAAAAAGCCCAGTGAAATGCAAAAATGGTAATACAATCATCATAAATGACCAAGATACGGTGTCTTGCTAAAAACTGAAGGCACTGTTTGTCAGGCTTGATGGGACTCTCTTGAATGCCAGTCCCCAATATTTACGGCCCTAACTTAAAGCACATGAACAACTTTGATGATGTCTGTGGCTTCCCAGCACAATTGTAGGAAGCTACCTCTGCACCATTTTGCAGAAATGGTCGCAACTGTGAGGACCGTTCAAAAATCAGGAGGAAGGTGGTATGGGTAAATAGAGGGAACAGTGGAGAGGGGCCGAGAAAGGGAAGGGTGCCTAGCAAAGCTTTCCTGGAGAAGAGGAAGGCAGAGAAATGCTGTTCCAAAGTGGTGGTGTTAATAGGCATTTTAAAAATGTAATTTAATTTGTGTGTGTGTATGGTTCGTAAACTATAGTGTCGTCTTTGTGAAGTGCTCAGCTGAGATATTTTTCATACTCAATTGGTTTAAGCTAACATTTGATGTAACTAAGAGAAATTATATATTGCGGTTTGAGAGAAAGTTCTTGTATGCTTTTGTTGTAGGGTTTCTCCTAAATGTTGAATTCCTTGTTTTTTCTTTTTTAAACACTGACTAGTTTAATCATAGTTAACCAAACTAATAATGAATTACCAAATTTTGAGCCAGGAAGTTCTGAAAGGGTCTTTTTAGGATAACTCCTTCAGAATTTCTAACTACTCATAGAATTAAAAGAAAATAAATTTGGGTTGGTTCCCCCCCCCGCAATTTAATTAGGGCATAGAAATAGTGATAATAGTAGTGTAAATATTCCCACTGTGGAGCATCTCTCTTGACATGGTCTTAGATGAAAAAAACAGAGACCCAGACCAGTTCATTGCAGTGGATGTATATACAAATTGTGCTTAAGTAGAATTTTGCAGAGAGAATAAGCAATGATCAGTTGAAAGGTTCCAGTTGCATTTTTTCCCCTATATATTTATTACTTCATATTCACATGTACTGTTTCATATCATTAAGTAGTAAGTGGCCGCAGTCTTAATGAAACTTAACTTTCAAAGTTACTGATGTGCTACTGGACTCCCTGGTATGCCCTGTTCACTTCAGTCCTTCAGCTGAGCGAGTACACAAACAATTCTAAAATCTTCATGGGCCAGACAGAAAACTCTGCTGTCATGAAGGGCCCGACTCCATGAGGTGCCACAACTAAATGCTATGTACAATTGAGCCTTCGCTGGAAAAGGAATAAGCCGTCCAGCTTCAGGACCCTTTTTAAACTACTGAGATATTTGGCTAGCTGGTACGAAAGAATTATCTACTAAGAGTGAGACCCTGCCACCCACACCCATGTTGAGCGTGGCTTGATCCTCACAGGGCTTCTTTACAGGAATGCTGAAAGGACTCAGGAGATGAAGATAGCTTTCACTGGAGATGGTACAATCAGTAAGGTTATAAGCTGATACAGATCCTTAATGTACACAGTGCCTTCTCCTATGAGAGTCTGAAGTGACTACTGAGCTAATATGGCTGCAAATACACATCAAAGAGTTTGAACCCTCTAGCTACAAAGATGCAAAGTTTCCAAATGAAACTGTAGTGAAACTGCTATAAGGGTGCAAAGCTTAGATCCTCCTAGCTAACGCATCTCAAGCAAGTAAATAATCGAAGTGGGAGCTTTAAAGGAGAGTGGAGAAGAGAAACTGCTGGTTGTGGAATGTGTACTCATTCTCCCTCAAAACAGTAACTAATGGGGATGACTGCTAAATGTTGGTGAGAATTTGCAAGGAAGAGTTTAGTCAAGAAACCTAGCCTTTAGCGGGTTGTAAAATGTTTCTGAAGAGACAATTTCCTCCTGTGTGCTAATGAAATATGCTAAATTAATGTGTTTAACTCTTTTAAGTTTGCATATAGTGTGCTCGTGAATGCTCAATGTTTGCTAGTTGTGCTGGTTGGTCGCAATTGGTAAGATAGGCCATGTAACATTTCTAATTCAGCCCAGGCAGCATGAACAAGTATGTCCTTCCCTGATGCACAGACCCAGAGTCAGACTGCTCCTGCAGAGGGTTAATTCTTCTGCAGGGAGAATATGGTAATATAGGACTGTTCAGGGTCATAGATTGTGCAACACCATCACGTATATGTAGACTGGTACAGAGGACGATCTATATAAACACAGTTGGAGATCTTATTTGTGTTGAAGCCAGGATTGATTGCTTTCCACTCACTGCCTCTACATTTAAAATGTCCATGCAGTTACAACTGCCTACGTGTAATAGTACATTTCCGATGAAAAGGTTAACTCATTCTTGTTTAGTCAGCACTGATTAGAATTCCAATTACTGGCTGGAATTTCAACTACTACTCTTCATCACTAACTACTGCCTAGGTTTTTACCTTGGGCTGGTAAAAAGGCACAAAAGGGCTTCCTTTTACCCACTCCCCAGCAAACCCTCAGGGGACTGCAATGCTGATTGCTTTCTGACTGCCATCTTGGGGACTGAACTGAAGACTTCTCTGGCTGGAAGCAAGGATATTGATAGCTTTAGCCAGAGTTAGACATGGTTTGAGACTTGCATATTCTAGCCTTATAAGAAGCGCTTATTCTTCCTCCGATTTCTGGGCTACAGCTGTTCAGCTAGGATGCTAGCATGATATGCCATTCAGAAACAGTATAGCTGAAATGGGATGGTTAGGAGCTGGTCTGTGCTTGTATCACAGCTGCTGTTTGGCTTGCCAATTGTCCTGGTTTCGGCAGGGATAGAGTTAATTTCCTTCCTAGTAGCTGGTACAGTGCTGCATTCACCAATGAATGCACATCAGCTTCTGAGGTTGAAGAAGTGTTATTTGCAGCCACTGTCCACAGGCTAGTAAGGTCCTGCTTGGGCATTACACCTTCTTCCTTTTAATTTAGCTCACCTTGCAATAACATAAATGTGGCTTTAAACCTAAAAAATTTGGTACACAGAACTTGCAGGAGCAAGTAGCGTAGAAGCCCAAACAGGGCACTTGACCTGATTTTCACTTGACAACATTATGTAACAGCACAGTCAATCCAACATAGTCCAACATAATCCGATATTATTAGAAGTAGGAGGGGAGAATCTGATAAAGATTCTGAATGTAACCTAGGGTCTGTAAGACAAGAATTGATTTAGAAACGTAGTCAGTTTGATTTTTAAAGCTGGCACTTTAATTTTATTGGAACCTGCATGACATTAGCCCTGAGAACAATTCAGGCAAGTAAAATACTTGGCTTTTTTCTTTGTAAATAGTGATCTGCAACAAGTGACTTAAACATTCACGATGATGGAAGAACAGGACAGTGTGAACTGTACAAGGAATTAATTAGAACAGCCACAATCTGCTATGTTTTTGTCTGGGTAGCAAGACCTTTTGAAATTCTCCTGTTTCTGTGTCTCATTTCTGTCACTGCTCCTCTGACAGGGCTTCACATAACTTTAACTTTATGAACAGCTGAGCTACTTCTTGTCTGAATACAATGGATTTTAGCTCTTAAGAGCAAGTTCATGGCATCAGTGTTAGAGCATACCTGTAAAATGGTAATCTCTGCTTCTCAGCAGTGCATCTACCATGGGAGACTCAAACTTCAAGAACTTTTAGAAGCTCAGACGTTACTCAACTCTTTTTCAGGCTTTTACAGAGTGAGTTTTTCTCTGTTCCATGGGAGGTTGTCCACCCAGTGGGAGTATAAGCTATTTTTTTTTTATGACAGCACCTTGATCGTACGTGTTGGTGCTAGACCTTCACAAAGAAACTAGAGAGCTCTTGGGTGTGATCCAGGATTTAGATCTCAACCCTGCTTCTCCTGCCCTTTAAACAGGGAGGAGGGCTAAAGCAGTAGCCATATAAGGCACTGGGCTCGTTCCCAATGTACACAGTGAGTATTGGAGAAAGGCCTAGAAGAGACCAAAGTCTCTTTGGTCTGGATTCCTGTCCTGACCTGAACTTTAGACCCATAACAGATCATAACCTTTGGGCCCCTTGTGTAGTCAAAAGAGTGAGATGTTCTTCCAGCCAGTTCTTCCTCTCACCTGATTTAGGTCCCTCTTGCTAGATGAGATACATTTGAGCATGTGTTTCTTCACGCAAGAGAAAGCACAAGCAGCCTCAAATTATCTTCTTTAAAAGCAAAACCAAAAAGGCTGAAGTTTGAAAAAAATTAATTGTGTCTAGAGAAATGATTGGCTGAAGATTTCTCAGATGGTGACGTTATTTTCAGGAGGGATTGGGATGTATGAAGCAATCAAACCAGAATCTCACATCAGTTGTTCTTTCTTCATCTGGCCTCCTTCAGAAACACATTTCTATTCCACTTCAAGAAAGGATTTTGTTTTCCTCTTCAGCTAATTTCCCTTCCTTATTTAATTAATGTATGTCTCCATTGATATGCTCAGTAGCTTTTTTCTCCATTGAGAACCAGAAGACTGTCTGCCTTTAAACACATACATAAAAAGAGATCTGACCCACCCAAGGAGTTTACCTTTCTTCCCAATGCACTGACATTTAAAAGCTACATCTTACAATAAAGCAGAAAAACTGTGGCAGTCCGGTTACATGCAGTTTTGGTGGAGTAAACACTTAATTATTCAACAATGAGTCATTTCTGCAGTAACCCCATTCTGTCATGACTGTATCGCATCTGCTAACTCTCCAAAGCAAAAATCATAACCTGTACTGGTTTAAAACATGGATACAGCCTCGTGGTTCATACGTAACACTCTATTCAACCAAAGAAGCCATGTGCTATAAGTTTAAAAGGGCAAAGTACTTGTTCTCATAGAGAACAACAAAGATAAATATGAAAAAAGCTTCTCCATCCTTCAGCTCTTCTCACAGTGTCTGACTTCTCCATTATTCTTCAAGTCTCTCTTTGTTCTCGTAGAAAGCCTTTGTGCTTTTGGAGCGTAGTGTATTTGGAACATAGCATATTGGGGCTAGGGTTGTTCTGCTGCCCTCTGAGTTGACTCCCTGCCTTCTGCCATATTGTTATTGTTGACCTCAATCAGAGCTGAGGCAGGCCTGAGTGGAGCAGAACCTCCTCCCCATAATGCCCTGCTGTCCTCAAACCAGCCTCCACTGATGGGACGAGAACACTGGAGGCAGAATACGGCTCCTGGATCTTAATTTGATTCAAAATTATGTGATATACAAAAGAAGGCTCCTGACTGCTAGACAACAGCATTTTTGCTACACTAGTTTAATTGTAACACTGGAATTTTAATTAAATGTATTTAACATTTCTTGTAACAGTAATTTCATCAATTTTGATGGAAAAGAGAGGAAACAGCAAATAAGGATAGTGTGATAATGAAAAGATAGTAAATTGGGAAACTGTTTAAAAGTGAAATAAAGCCAACACTCAGTAAGCTCCTTTTTATAAGTGGCTATACCTACGAGCACCCTTCGTATGTTAAAACTAAGCAGTGCTAGTCTATTGAAGTGCATATGGACTACTACTTAAAATGAACTATGACAAATGGTAGTTGAATTTACTTCCTTTCACTTTTTTCTTGAAAACGCAGGAGATAGATATATGCAGGAAGGATGATCTAGTATTTTTTGCAGAGAGCGCAATTTGGTGTGTACCGTCCAAAAACATGCTGCTGTCGTCAGCTGCAGAAGTGGTCAAGGACTTTAGCCAAATAAGGGCTCCAGACTGCTTGGTGCAGTAAAGATACGTACTGAATGCCCACTTTGTTGATAGCATTTCGGCCTGCCAGTAATGAAACCTTTTTGACACAGCTTATTTTGCTTACCCTTGTTCCACTCGAGTATCTATGCTTGTCCACCAATAAATGGTCTAAGGAGAGAATGGAAAATCACTTTGCTGAATCCATTACATTGCTGTCATGTATATGTGAACACGTGGTGGTGGTCTGAGCTTTTGTAATGAAAAGAGTTTAAAAGAATGAAGAGGTCTCAATATTTTAATCTGTCCTTTGAAATTAGTTTCTCCCCCTGATAAGCTGCAGGTTTGTTTAAAGTAAGAGTAAATAATGGCAGCTGCTGTTGTTTTCTTTGTAAGATCAATGTTTGAGATAGTGCACATAATGGAGCCACAAACTCATAGATGCACAATGCGTAATTTTTTTCAGAAGTTCAGCTATTAATATTTATAGTATTGACCTGAAAGGTTGCAACAATTTCTCCATTAGTCACGGTAGTGTTGGCTGGACCTGAAAATTCAGTGGTCAGCACGGCTACCATGCCACTAGCAAGCGACAGTGTACTAAATAATGCAAGTTCAGCCTTTCACAAAACTTAAAGGGAAAAAAGATTCTGAATAAAAGTAGAAATGTATAGTAAAGGCCATAAGTATACAGTTTAACCATTACTTATTTAAGTATTATTTATCTATTATTGAAGCAATTAGCAGCTATACAAATAGTCAAATAATTAGCTTCCAAAGCCTATTTATTGATGAAAGAATATTTTTTCTCATTAGAAATGCTAAGTTCAATCTATGTTCCATTTGCTTTTTCCCCAGATTGGAAATAAAATAAAATGCTAATGTAGCTAAGACACACTCACAGGTCTGCACAATAAAATGTTACTGATAGCCCACTACTTGTCATGAAAAACATCATTACTTTGTCTCATAAATGAAAAGTCCTCCCTCCCCCGACCATATACATGGTAAAATATTAGTCACATTATGTATATCAGCACCACTGAAAGATTAGAAACTAGTACCTCCTACTCAAGAGCGGGGCTTAAAAACATCCTTTGTCTGTTGCAAAAATACATTTTGAGGGGGAAACACCAACTGTTGTAGAGGTTAAATTTTTATTTGACAACTCCTATTCTTTTTTCCTCTCCCTTTCCAAAAGAAGTGCTTATATAGGTAGACAAGCATTTGTCATTTGGGTGATATGTTCTCTTTCCAAGTATGAAAGAGATGAAACATAGCCAGTATCTACTGTGAGCAAACTTGAGTTTGTTTTGCAGCATCAAAAGTTCTCTTAGTGGCAATATATGAACTCTTATTATAAACTTGTTTTAGCCATTGCAGGAAATGAGTTTGTAGCCAGCTAGTTAGTATTTTCCTTAATGACTTATGCTTGAGTCTTAACACAGAAAAGCAGCCTCTGGAGGTGCTATCTCACCAATTCAGCAGTGTAGACTTAAAATGGACAGATGGTTGAGTATTTCACACTCTCCGGCCCAGAGTGAAGAGCAAAGCATGCTCTGTTCTGGAAGCGACTTCAACATGTGCTTAAGCATATAGAGAATTTCCATTCTCTGTTTAAGACAACAAAAAAACCCCTCATTCGTCCTCACTAAATCCAGGCCTGATATGGAATCTGTGCCATGTTCTAATTCAGGAAGGGAAAAGCCTTTCCTTTGAATGATAGAAAAATTAGGTTGGAAAGGACCCCTGGGGTTTATCTAGTCCAATCTCCTGCTCGAAGCAGGGCCACCTTTCAGGTTGGATCAGGTTGCACAGGGTTTGTCTTGATGAGTTTTGAAAATCTCCAAGGCTTGTGATTCCACAGCAAATTCTGCCATTGGATATATTCTCTGCCCTACCAAGGTTGATAAAAGTGCAGTATGCACCTTCGTAAGTGCATGTGGTTTATGTCTTTTTTTTTGTGCACTGACCTGATTCAAGTCAAATTCAGATCGGGGGGGGGGGGGTAAGTGCAACCCCCATTTTTCAAAGAGTTTCCACTGACATCAAGAACTTCTCTTTCTTCCTCATTTACATTGGACTAAGCCAGATCTGACCACACTGAAGATATCAGTGCATTCTCTCCCCTCTGTGTATGTGAAGCCTGCTCCTCTGACACCGAAGCTGAGGATAGGCATAGGATCAGATTCAGGACACCTGGTGAAGTCTAGTTCTGTACTGTCTGAGGTCAGTGACAAAACCATGATTGGCTACTAAGTCACTAGACTGGCACCAAAGAAAGAAGAGGATTTGCCGAGATTACTATTTCTCCTCACAAGTCACCTTAGCAATGGCAACCCATCTTTCAAATGCTGCTGGAATGGCAATGCAAAACAAAAACCTTTCTTCTACCTCTTTCTTTTTAATTCTTCAAGTTTTACTTCCTCTAATAGGAATAACCAGAAATAAGTTTTCAGTTGCCGTTTTAAAAACTAAACTCCAGACCAAATCTTTAATTGCATCCTTTGAAAGGCCACACAGTAGTGTTAAGCTATGTAGTAATGCACTCAGAAAGGATCTGAAATTCTGTGCTGAGAACAGCATCTCTCACCTCATAGACTCAGCTGTACTGAGCAAGAAATTGTGATTTGTGCCTCTACAGAAAACATTCCATTTGCATCTTATTAGAGCTACCTGGGGACAAAAAATAATGTTGTGGAGACAAGGAAATTTCTTAAAGTGCTTTACCTGGAGGTCAGTGGAATTCCATTTATAAATGATGAATGCATGCATTTTGATGCTAAAATTGTGATGACTTACAAAGTTTGATATTATTGTACTTTTCTGTGGACAGTGATTTTTTTTGGAAGTGGTGAACATATTTTCCAAGAATATCGCAGACATGTGTAACATGTATGTTTGTGCCAATAAATCTTGTTTTAAGAAGTTGCTTTTTGTATCATTTCTGTTCCCAATACACACAGTTTAAGGACAGTTAAGCAGCTTCAGCTTTCATTCTCTCTCCGTTAAGTGCTAAAGTCTTCTGGAAATTAAGATTTTCTAATTCACAGTCAGCTTTTATATATTCAGATTAATAGAAAAGAAAAAAACCACTTCTGTTGTATAAACAACAATGAACTCTGTCCAAAAAAGGGGAGGGGAGACAGTGGTACAACCATTAAAGAATTGTGAAGAGGAGCAGATGGGAGAATGCATTTAGTGCATTTGACCTTATTCTTAACTTTCTTAATGGTAACATACGTTTTCCTTTTAATAGGGCACAGCTAACTCAGGGAACTCATTGCCATGAGATACTGTTAGTTCACAAATCTGGTGTACTTTGGACAAATTTTTTAAATTAAGAAAGAAGGATTCTCTGTGAGAGGCATACAGACTCTCTTGCAGGGTCATCTTCTGCCTTAACTTGAAACAGCTGATGCTGGCCACTAGTGTGATGGCTTAATGGGGCATGGTAATTGTTGCCATCATTATTCCTAATGAGTAATTAAGATCTTTGAAGGGACAAGAGTTGGAAGCTGCTTTTCTTCCCCTCCTAGTGACTACACCTACATTTTAAAATATATAAGCATCACAGTAACTCCTGCATAGCTCTGCACCTTCATGCATATGGGGCATTATTCTTATCCAACAGCTCTTCTAATTTTGTTGCAAATCAGCTCAGCACATATAAAGGGCATAGTACTGTCTCTCCCCACCCAAACACACCAAAACCGGGTAATGTCAAGATGCCTTCTTGTATGACAGTGCTTTATTAGTAAAACTATAGATTTTTCCTTGGTAACTCTTAGCATACCTCGCAATAAATTGGGGGCACATTGAGTCTATGGGGAGGAGCTGCGAAAAAGCAATCAGTGATTTCATACAGTGCGTGTTCTGGTCTACGTGAAATAGCAAATAAGGACTAAGTGAGAGGGTGCATTAGGTTGATTGATGCATATGAATGTGATATGGAAGATCACAGGAAACTGACCAAAGCCAAAATGAGGCTTATGCTAATAATGAAGAGAGCACAATGGGCTAATACTCCATTAGCACTCTTGTAGTCAGGTTGCGTAGTTAGCTCAGTTTTGTTGAAACAAAATGTCCCAATTTCTGACTTTCAAGCTTACAAAGAAGTCTAGCAAATGATAAAACCAAGTGAAAATGAAATTATGTGTAATGTAATGGAGAGATTAAGGTGGATACGGCAGAATCAGTAAGATTATATGAAAAATCTAATGTATTTCTGCATGCTGTTCAGATAGCAGATTTGCATAATTCATGGAAGTTCAGGGAGCAAAAGGAAGGACTGCTTCTTAGGGGTTACTGAGTTATGTGGGGTGAAGAGCTCTGGGACTTGCATATACTTTGGAAAGTCAATAGAAGATAGTTCAAAGACAAAACAAATCTTGAAGTGACTGTCTATATACTTTGCTTTGTGAGCTGAAGTACACGGAGGTAAGTGAATGAATAAGATGCTTTTAAGTGCTCCTGTCAGATCTAAAATTTCAAAAAAAGTCTCATATGACTAAAGATGGTCAGAACTGCAATCTGAGAAGAAAAGCAGGTAATCTTGAGACTGCTAGAGCTCTATATGAGAGAGAGCTAGGCAGTGATGATGACTATTATAAAACCAAACCATCTTTTTTTGCTTTCCCAGGTGTTTCAAATCTAGGGGAACATAACCTTGTAACACCACCTGTGGTTTGGGCAGTTATCATCAAAAGCTCTTAATATGTGGCAGACATATTAAATACATTTTACTATGGGAATTTCCTGGTACCAAATGCACTGAGTTATTACACTTTTAAGGCAGTTTTTAGAATGATTCTGCAGAAATAACACCTTTGCCTTCTCCCTTAGTGTCTGAACAGTCTAATTATAATTTAACAGCTGGTAGCTGAACTGCTTTACAAAGGCAAATAAGCCTGGCTTTCCTACCTTCTGTTGGCTGTAATGCAGCTTTTCTCTGTTGAATGTAATCAGTGGATTTGATAATTAAACTTCTAGTGTGTTGTGGTTTAACCTGGCAGGCAGCTGAACACCACACAGACATTCACTCCCTCCCTCTAACCCTCTAACCCTCCAGTGGGATGGGGGAGAGAATCGGAAAAAAAAGAGAGTAAAATTCATAGGTTGAGGTAAAGACAGTTTAATAGGACAGAAAAGGAAGGGAAAATAATAATAGAATGTACAAAATAAGTGATGCATAATGCAATTGCTCACCACACGCCACCGATGCCCAGCCAGTCCCCAAGCAGGGGTCACCACCCCCCAGCCAACTCCCCCCAGTTTATATACCGAGCATGACGTCCCATGGTATGGAATGTCCCTTTGGCCAGTTTGGGTCAGCTGTCCTGGCTGTGCCCCCTCCCAGCTTCT
>NW_008794625.1:448702-462663 GCF_000699145.1 Aptenodytes forsteri | reverse complement strand
TTATATACTGAGCATGACATCACATGGTATGGAATGTCCCTTTGGCCAGTTTGGGTCAGCTGTCCTGGCTGTGCCCCCTCCCAGCTTCTCGCTGGCAGGGCATGAGCAGCTGAAAAGTCCTTGACTAGTGTAAGCACTGCTCAGCAACAACTAAAACATCGGTGTGTTATCAACATTATTCTCATGCTAAATCCAAAACACAGCACTGTACCAGCTACTAGGAAGAACATTAACTCTATCCCAGCTGAAACCAGGACATAATGCTTATCTAATAACTGGCAGGTTGTTCTTTTTACTAGAAGATGTACAATACAGCATCATGCTATTTACATATTGTCTGGGTTAGCCTAGAAAACACCTGCTCCATAGTCCAGCTTCACCAGGAGCCTGGAAAGACTTCCTAATACCACTCTATCCCAGCTGAAACCAGGACATAATGCTTATCTAATAACTGGCAGGTTGTTCTTTTTACTAGAAGATGTACAATACAGCATCATGCTATTTACATATTGTCTGGGTTAGCCTAGAAAACACCTGCTCCATAGTCCAGCTTCACCAGGAGCCTGGAAAGACTTCCTAATACCATACAGTGCATGCCTCTGTGATATAATCTGTAGTAAGCCATAACAACAGTGCACTGACAGAGCTGGATAGATCAAGGGTGTCGCCAGCATCGTATAGCCCTGCATCAACCCAGGCTTTGTTAAACTTCCTTCCTAATGATCCAAGAAAGTAACAGAGGAGAGAAACCCAAAAATTCTCCCTAGTCCATGTCAAATGACCAGGGGGCGTGGGGAGGAGTTCCTTTTCTCAGCTCAGAATCCAGTGAGTTAGTTTAACTGTAAATAGGATGCAGAAAGCAACCATCTGAAACTGTAATGCCACAAGGAACACTGGGGTTAATAGTGCTTGAGGAGCTGGGAAAGTAAACCAGTTTTATATAGCTTTCTAGACAAAGGAAGCCTTGAAATATGGGGTTAATACAATGTACATATTGCACTGGCAAAGAACAATTCCATCTCCTTTCAAGCCACTTTGGAGACACCTACAAGTTCCAGCGACAGTCTTTTTTATCACCAGGAACTGTCTGGATTAGTTTTGCCATCCTTCCACCTGCTTATCAGACACCATTTGATAACTGCATGCACTCTTGGCCCCCTTCAGTCCTCTAGAAAGCTCAATCTGAACTTCATTTCTGAGCTGGCTAGAAAACTCTTTCTAATGTCCTGGTTACTATCTGGGAACAACATATAGTTCTTACTCTTTTGTTTGCTATTTTTCTTCAATTTGACTAGCCCATGTCCTCCTTAGTCATCCTGACAGTCCATCTCTGCACAGTTGCCAGTTCCATCACTTATGACCAGAGCAGCAGTCAGTGCTCTGGTCCAAGTAAAGGCTCACCAAATGCTGTATGTGGTGGCACAAACATTTCATTGTCTGTATTAAAGAAGGCTGAAACATCCTACTACCATATTAGTATTTCTCACAACTGCGTTTTCCCTCCCAACCCCATGGCAGTCATCCTAATCATCCTGTGTTACACCTGTTCCTTTTTTTTTAATCTCTTTCTCTTACCTCTATAGTTTAGGACCAATAAAATTATCATTGGTGAAACAATAGTAAGCAATATCCTCAAGGATGAATTTGATCTAAATTCTCCAGCCTATACCACCAAAACAAATCCTATTGATACCTCCAGTGCCTAGCCAGATGTTAGCTAGGTGGCCTAAGACATTGCCTATGGTAGGCAATCAACTAATAATTTCATTTCAGGGTCTTTTGTTTCACCCAAAAGTCTCAAAGTTTGAGTGTTTGGGGTTTGTTTTTTTTTCCCAGAGGTGCTAATATACCAAAAGTAAAATTCTTGCTTACTGCACTCACCAGCTTAAGCATTTCTTGACTACACAGACATCTCTGTTCCCTTTGAACACAAATACCAGTTGACAATGCTATTATTTTTGAGATGCCTAGGGTTGGCAGCTAGATGGAAAAAATACAGTAGCAGTCTTTGTTGATGAGAAAAGGCATCTCTGGGAAGCTGTAGGTAAAAGCAGTATCCTCAAGGCCTGTCTTTAATCTAGATGAAGAACCAGCCCACGTTTTTCTGCAGCTAAGCCTAGAACTTGAAGCCCTATGGAGTGAGAAAGCCAAGCTGGCTGTACAAGCCACATTGCTGCATTTCAGTGGTGCTGTGCCTATTATGAGCTTCCCTTGGCTGAATGTAGTCTTATCCGCTCTCACATAGGATATTGAAGTGTGTTCTAATGCCATTAAGACACTGCTGTCTTACAGGCATCCTTATGTCTGGATCTTATTACAAAATTGCCTTTAGGCAGTTAGATCATTAGTACATGATTAAGTGCAGTGTGAACTCTTCTTCAGCCTTGTATAGCTGTACAACACATCATACTTACATGATGCGTGTCTGAAAAAGAGAGGAAGCAAAAAGGCACATAATCATTAAAAGCGAGCCCTTCAGCATATAACATGTCTGCTCCTATTTGACCCAGACATGAGGGAGGAATCAAACCTCAACTCACGCAAACTCGTAGCTTCTATTCCTGATTGTTTTCTCTTTGCAGACCATAGCAGAATCTGCGGGAGCTGCTAGTAGAGAGTTGCGGAACTGCTCTCCCCTCCTTAAAATGTGTTGACAAGAGTGGGCACAACATCACTAAGTATCTGCAATGCCAGAAAGCAGGTTGTTTTTTAAACTTTGTTTTCATTTAAATAAATAAATAGATACTTAAAAAGAAATCTTGTCTTGCTTTTAAAACTGCCTTAATGGGGTGGGAGACATGTTTTCAGGTTTTAGCTGGCCGACAGTGCAGCCGCCTACCAACCCCTGGTGCGCAGCCTGGGGAACGTCAAACAGTGGCAGCCAACGCAGGCGGGCTCGCCCTGTGACAGCTTGAGCACTGTCAGTCATCGCTTATTGTTCTAGTGAATTTATTTCAGAAATGATGCCAACATAGACTAACAGTGTCAGACTCAACCTCAAATGCAAAACAAATTTGGTCACAATTTTTCTGTACGGGATTAAACTGCATTGTCCATCCCTTAGGTTAGCCATTCTGCTGTAACTGGCATTCATTTTAACAGTTTTTCAATCTCTTTTTCATCTCCTGTACATCAGTTACTTCAGCCCAGGCTTCAGATTTCTTACGCATTCTCAAACTTAACGGCGTTTTTCTTTGTGGTTTTGGCATTGTCTCGTTCTCCTTCTCTGCTTCATCCCACCTGTTCTCTGTTTCATGATGCTGAATGAAATATTGTTCTCCCTCTTGTCTGCAAGAGCTAGTACTTCTCAAGTAATTTCATTTAACTCTTATGTTCCCCACTTTCTCTATGGAAAAAAAGAAATCAGAAGATTTGTGTCTATCCACGATGGTTGCACACTTTGACTAAGCCATCAAGGTCTTTATATTCTCCTGATGCTTCCAGGGCTGCCTCCTACATACTGGCATTCTCTGGTTTGGCATTGCTCAGGGTGACTGACTATGTTGTGTCACTTGTCCTTAATGAACTCTTTCAACTCTTGTTTAAAAAACAAGTATATAGTATAAATGCACCTTTGTCTTAGAAGGAAAGGCTCTAAGTTTCTCATGTGTTTTAGGGCTTTCTTGTACTCTTGCAAGCAGCAGAAAACACCGCATCAACATGGAGAAGTACCTGTTGATCCCTTCATGGAACATCTCGTAAGTCAGGAGCCAATACGGAACATGTTGCCTGCAGCTGTCTGTACAAAGGCTCCCTGTGTCATGCGCTGCATGGGAATGACCTCACCAGTTGAACAGAGCTACTGAACCAGTTATGGATGTAGTCTGACAGTCACAGAACAAACATGACTCATTTAAGAACATTCCCTACCTCCCCTTTTAATAACTGGTTTCACCAGAGTCAGTAAACTAGAACTGAAGAGAGAACAAAGAGTTCTTCAGTCAGCTCTGCACCGCGTTCTCACACGCCACTTACTCTGCCGCAGGAGCATGTTTGAAACAACTGTCCCTCCGCAACTGCATCTTCTCTGATGATGTCCGAGCTCTCACAATGTAATCCCCTCTAGCAGCAGATACTGACATGCCAATATTAACAATACTAATACCAATACTAACGAATGAACAGTTCTATGTCCTGGATTTAAAACCAAAAAGCTTTAAAACTACAAAATGTTGGTGTGCGGAGGAGAGATCATCACCCTTGATGATAATAATAATTGTGTTGAGATGAGAACAGGGTTCTGCAAATAAGATTCGTGTCTAGTTTGACCAAGCCATCAAGGCTTGGTCATGTGACTTCACACCCAAGAGTGCTCAACTTCCACACTCAGTTTTTTTAACAAGGGGCTAAGAAATTAATGCCTGCTATGACTTTGCTTCTCCACCTTGTGGTATATCAATAACCACTTTAGTAAAGCTCTTTTTGAGAAAGTAGATAGTAGAAATTAAAACATGTCAGCGTAAACTTTGAAAATTTGAACTTTATTTGTGAAATATTTTTGGTATTATAAAATCTCAACTCCATTGATGCCAACAACAACAACAACAAATCTCGATTATATAAGTGGAACTGAGGCTTTGTGTCAGATTAAGCTATTACAGCATGCAAATAGCAGCATAATTTTCTGAATGTGCAATACGCTAGTCCTCATAGTAGGTCTTCTCCTATTGTTTCAATTTGATTGTAGTGGACTGATCCTACATAACTAACTTGCAGTGGCATCCTAAGTTGGAAGCAATGGAGTGCATTCACTTCACCAGTAATGGCTGTGTCTAGATGGGCACAGTGCAATTTTCAAGTTTATTTTGTTAATGGTCTCCCTATACAATTCATTGTACTGTAATCCACCACATGGCTGGGGAAAAAGTTTGTTTAAATAGATTTGGCTTCTGTAACTGACATTTGCATTAACTCAGTGTGAATTACAAGATGCTCCATCTCAAGGTTTGAGGCATGGTTACTTGTAACGGCCTCATGACATGTTGTGGAGTGCCATGTCTCTGGTCTTGAGAACTGATCTGTATTTCTGAGGGACCTGAGTCCAAGCTCTAATAATCAAGTTTGCAGTGAGGTAATAGATAGTGACACAATGAGCTTTGATTGCATTTTAGAGCTTGAGGAGATGTTGTCTCAGTAGACAGTCAGTGTATGACAAGAAAAATTGATTCATTGGTTATTAGGTTCCAGTGAAGTATAAAATCTGTCATTTTAAAAACTCTCCCTTTTTTGGTTTGCTTTCTGAAGTGCCTTGAGAGTCGCACACACGTCCTCTCTGACTAGGCCAAAACACCTCAAATTCTGCTGGTGTTCAGACCTATCTTGTTCCTTCTAGAGGTAAAGGCAAGGAAAGGCTTAAATTGGCCTGACCTTTGTAAATTCTTTGACTTGCAGGTAAGGACAAACTGACGGCTTAGTTTTAAAGTCATTCAGTTTTTAGTTTTGGTGAAGTTGCTTAAATGCCACAGTAGGTAACTTACTATATACTGTACGGGGGGGGGAGGGGGAAATTCTGCTGGTAACTTACTATATACTGTACGGGGGGGGGGGCAGGGGGAAATTCTGCTAAAACTCAAATTTGCCTTCCATGCTGCAAGAAGAAATGTGCACACGCCTTGGGGCTAATTCAGGTTAGAAGAGCAGAGATGATAAAACGTAGCAACTAATTTTGGTTAAGAGCTGAAGTAGATGAGCCTAGTGTTTAAATACAAGCCATTAAGTTTAGTCAACACACATGTTGCTTTTATCATTCTTCTTAACATGAGCTAGGTAACTCTTGCTAGTGAACCTCAGATAGGACCATATGCAAACTAACAAAGTAAAGGGTATAAAGTTTTTCTGCAGAGGGAAATTATCCTCTTTCTAGTAGTCACATGAGCAGGAGAACACATAAGGAAATACTTCAGCAAACTTGTTAGGCACCACCACTCAGGAGGATACCAGCTGCAAGGACTGCAGTAGAGACCAGCCTGCCCAAACCTGCTTTGTGCTAACCAGCTGGAGGAATGCTCTAGCAGAATGGGCTAAATGCCTCAGCACTGACAGAGCTCCTTGGGTGGGCTTTGCATCCACACTGAGCTCTGTACCTACCCGGGGAGTTTCCACTATTGCAAAGCTGGCTTGAATATGCCTTCACAGGCTGTCCCCACAACGCAGATGTACTCTAAGGCTGCCCCAAGTCAAGTTTTCCTTGCACTGTATTCATTTAAAAAAGAACAAGAATGCTATTACTGTATGAGAGGAATCAGCCTCCCTAACTAAGCGCTGCTTTCTTCAGTGTTAAACGAAGCCAGCAAAAGCTACCAGCATTATTAACAACAATAGCTGGTTAGTAATGCACTGTGAAAGAGCAGGGTGGGGACACAAAATAATCATTGTAAATTACCCAGATCGATAAAAGGGCTGAAAGGCAGCTGGATATGTTTTTCAGACCCACTAGAAAAAAAAGAAATCCTGATGCTTACCCAGTTTTCTACCCAGACACCAAGGAAACCATGAGCCCTATAGCATTTTCATAATTGCCTACAGGAGGCATATCTCATGGCTCTGCTCTTTTGGCAAGGTAAGATTTCTTTCAATCTTTTTGTTTTGCTCTAACTACCCCTTTCTTCTCAAATACATTTCCTTAGCTTTCCTGTAGCACAGTGCTTTAAGATGACAGCTGCCTTTTTTCTAATGAGCAACAATTAGGTAATATTACTTAGGATTACTAATTCCTGCTTCCCTTTTATGCCCTTTAACCTTTCTCCTTGAAGGAATGTAAGGTGGTTTTTTTTTTTTCCTTTTCACTGAATTAAACTGCTTGTTTAATTTCTTTTATTGCGTAGTTACACAACAGAAGCATTGAATTCCAAAGTTCTCCTACTGCTAATGGGGTACCACATGTTACAAGTGGATAGAATGTGTCTCATTATGACAATGAATGAGTACTATATTTTAGTGTTTTTCTATGTAAATAAGGCTCATGTGATCACTTTGATTCTGTCTGCTTGCTTGCCTCTCCCCATTCACCTGATAATTTTAAATTTATTGGCCGGTGTCTATAAATGTGACAGATAGGATGAAGTCCCAAGGATATTTCAGCTACATAATTTCCAAGAAATTATATACCTGGGAAACCAGGTAGATGAGGAAAGTCTCCCTGGAGCTGCACTGAGGAAAGGGCTGTAGTTAAGCTCATACCAATTAAACACCACATAATCCACAAAGATGGGAAAGATTTCTGCCCCCTTTCAGTTGCTGTCTTCTTTAGAGCAAGTTCCCAAAGCTATTTAAATCAAAGGGAGTTATCCTAATAGAATTTGTATCAATCCTTCACTCCTTGGTGCTGCGAATCAATGACAGGGTGCAAAGTGAGCTGTCCTTTTAATTTATTAAAATTAAAAGAAAAGAATTTCTGATTGCTTATCAGAAATTTCTAATTTATTTATGGACACAATCTGTGAAACTTTATTTACTGAAGTATCTTGAATTGACTTAGTCTACAAGGGACTTCTGCAGTGCCTGAAAGGCTTATTAAAATCCCTACTTTGTTTTCCAGTAGTGTGGCCAGGTATGTCAGGCTTCTCTTCAGGGTAGAGTCCCTTCCTGAAGCAAACACAGCCGGTCAGTATACGCCCTCTCCTGAAAACAAAACCAAGCTTCCACTGACTTCAGTAGCAGCAACGTTCAGTTCAAAACAGCTCATGTGTGAACTAACACTGGAAAACTAATTGAGGCAGAACACTAATGGGAAACTCAATCTGCAAATGAAGTGTTTTTAATTGAGGCGCTCTTCAGAATTATACAGAAAGAGGCTTTTTCTCATTTAAAATTTGGCTCTTCCTTCCTCACCAACTGTAAATCACTGATCTATTATTAGTATTCTTAGTAGAAGGAATGCCTGATTGTCTGGCTTAAGTTATGCCTATGACTGTGATGAGGAGAGCTGTAGGTGTGTTGGAACAGATTCTAGCTAGTCTGCTACTTAGCATCCAATTTCTTACAAATGTTTCTGTTATAATCTGTTAATGTTATAATCTGTTTCTTAAAAATGAGAACAAATTAAGCAAGAAGTGTGCCTCTAGATTCCGAGTAGCTAAGAGCAGCAGCATGACTCCATGGCACAATGATTAGGAGCTTACCTAGAAACAAGAAAGAGTCCAGCTCCAATCCCATGCCAAGACCTAGTCAAACATTTTATGTAATGACTATTTAATAAAAATTGCATAAATGCTCACTGGTGGGGAAGCCAGTACCCAGATCTTGTCTTTCTGTCCTTATTCAATTTTTGAAGGAAGGTGTGTGTCTCACTCCATTTTTGTAAGAGACTGATAACACTTCACTGTAGTGAACTGAGTCCAAAAGGAGATCATAAATGTGATGGAGGTCAGTAAACTGACTCTGGTCAGTAAATACAGAGTTTAAACCAATTTAAACCAACACCAAGAGCGTGCATAGGAATCGGTGGTTGTGGGGAGTCAAGGGTTGGGATACGCTGTTTTACAGCTCCAGCACCAGGTCATAGGCCTGGCTGCTTAGGTGTGTGTTGAGGAATCCAGGTGTCTCAAGGACATCTGCTATGTGTGGCCATATTTAATCCAGAAAGTAGCGTGCCTCAGGTATCAAAAGCTGTGGAAATGTTATTCTGCTGTCTCATTGCCTTTAAAAGAGCTTTCCCATGCCCTGTCCGTGCCGTGCATGGACTTGGAAGTGTACTTTCTCACCAAGGGATCAGATTCAGTTGCTTAACAGGCAGGAAACTAACTCAGAAAGTTTTCTGACAGATTAACAAATTGAACTGGCTCATTGAGGGGCCAAGTAAGTAGCCGAGTGGGCAAAAGGAAGGGTCAAGACCACATAACCATGAGTACGTGGTAGCAAGGTGGTAGTGGTAGCAGGGCTGGGGTGAAGAGCAGCACTGCCCCCTGTCCTGGTTTTGGCTGGGATAGAGTTAATTTTCTTCCTAGTAGCTGGTACAGTGCTGTGTTTTGGATTTGGCATGAGAAATGATCTCACCCTGCCAGTGAGAAGCTGGGAGGGGGCACAGCCAGGACAGCTGACCCAAACTGGCCAAAGGGACATTCTATACCATATGACGTCATGCCCAGTACATAAACTGGGGGGAGTTGGCCGGGGGGTGGCGACCCCTGCTCAGGAACTGGCAGGGCATTGGTTGGCGTGTGGTGAGCAATTGCATTGTGCATCACTTATTTTGTATATTCTTTTATCGTTGTTGTTATTGTTATTATTTCCCCTTCCTTTTCTGTCCTATTAAACTGTCTTTATCTCAACCCATGAATTTTACTCTCTTTTTTTTCTGATTCTCTCCCCCATCCCACTGGTGGGGTTAGAGGGAGTGAGCGAATGGCTGTGTGGTGTTCAGCTGCCTGCCAGGTTAAACCGCAACACCCCCCCTCGATGAAAGCGAAACGTTAGATCAGCTCCGAAACCTTGTGAAAGCTGCCTTTGGCATCTAAGTCTGGATGGTTTTGAATGGTGAACCCCAACCTGATGTGGTCACTTTCTTTCAGGGCAGAAGAAGGTATATAAATCCAACACAGTAGGCAGGAACGAGGATACACTTTTCTGTTTGGCATCTCTTACTAGCTTTCTTATGCTAGTCTAATGACATGCAAATTTCATTTTAAGTGCCTAACTCTGTAATTCCATGTACAATAGGTCTTGGACCCTCTGCTCCAACCCAAAATGTGTTCTTCCATCCTGTTTTGTTTTGGCTTTTGTGCTCCTGCAGCTGTGATGTGATCCAGTCAAAAACTTCTTTCATGGGATGTTTTCAGTCAAATCAGTTTCCTAATCTGGCCGACAGTACAGTTGCATAATCTCTAACTTTTAACTCAGTGGAGGTGGTAGGACTGTTCCTTTTGGTGGATGTGTAAGGTCTTTGATCACCTTAGGCAGACTGTGAAATCACAAACTAGCACTCTCTGAGTTATACAGGAAGTTTAAAACCCTTTTTCAGCACTGTTGATTCAATTTCAGGCTCTCTTCAGCCTTCTGTGAGGCTGATTGCAGAAAACAAGTTGCTAATATACACTAAACAGCAGGATCCTGAACCCGGAGTGCTCAGAACTGTATTTTGCTTCTGAAACCATGTTAACGGACTTGGGGATCAGCACATGTAGTTACAGTGATGAGATACACCCCTTCCATTTGTATCCTCCTAGTAATTTTAAAACAGAACAATCCAGGGCTCCTTTATATGTCACTTTTCAAGATACTTGGAACTTAAAATTACACTGAAGTTGCCAACAGAAACTGAATTTAATAAAAATAACTAGGAAACAGTAAGAATGGGGACAGAATGAAAAACTACATTCCCCAGAACTCTTCAGGAAAGGTTTTCTGGTTGGGTACAGCCATACACCCTTGCAAAGGACTTCTGAGCTGCAGCACTTACTTATCAGGAACTTGCTGCTTGAGTTGGAGATCTTTATCATGTTTGGTATGTTCCTTTACATTTTAATCAGAGTTTTAAAGACTGTATGGATATTGCTATCTTTCTGCTTGTTATAGTTTGTTCCTACACTTTGCAATGCTTTTAGAAAAACCTGCCCATATATTCACTGGTAATGAGAAAAGTGGGTTTTTTCTTTCCCTCATCCTTTGTCTGTACAGACCGTAACAGTGATGCCTTTTGCTCATTAGCAAAAAAGCCTTTCCGGATCTTTGCAAGAATCAATGACTGTCAGCGTCACTGTAAATGATGAGTAATTAGACTTAGGAAATGAAGAATTAGACGTGGGCTACAGCCGCAAATTATTGATTTTTTTTTTTTTTTTAACAATATACAGTTCCATCAGTGCTGCGGTATAACAGGTAATTTCTGCAAGTGGACAAGTGGATAGGGAGGCACAGTTACTTGAAAAAGATGAGCCCTATTTCTTTAACAGTAAGCAAACCCAAGCAAGCAATCCTCAGGTAGTTTTTCAGGAAGTCTCAAATTCTCTCTTTTTTTTTTTTCCCTTCACATTGAAAGATTCTTTTTTTTTTTCCCCAAAAATGTTGATACTGTCAATATGTTGCTACTTATCAGAACTGATTGAAATACTTTTGTTACTTAAAAAAATAGAATTTTTGCTTATGCCAGGAAAAGGTTCAGCATTGTGTGTATGTGTAAAGTTCTGATAATATTGGAAAGTGCGAGAAGCAGGGGGAGTTTCATAAAAAAAAAAAAAGCTTTTCTAAATGACTTCTTTTCCACGTAAAATCCTTGTGGTTAAAAAAAAAAAATTAAAAAAGAAAAAAAAAAGAAAAGGCCTAGTTCTACCAATTCATCTTTTGTGATTTCATGAAGATACTATGCTGGAAAAAAAGCTAGGCAAGGAAGAGATTCAATAGCGTGTGGAAACTACATATTAGCAGTGCAGTTTGAGCAATGCTAGTTGTGCAGTTAAAAGAAAACAGCAAGGCCCAAACCTGCCTGCTTACGGATGGGTCCGGCTTAAGAAGGCCTGCTATCTTCCATGGTGTTTCATACAGACCGCTATTTGCCTTGTGAAACCAAACGGGGGACCCAGGTAGAACTTAAAGCAGGACAGTGCTTCACCTCACCAACCAAAAGCCGCTTTGGATGAATGTTAGCGTGAGATGTGGTGTGTTACATGGTGAAACAGATGTATATAAAGGGCTTGCCTTATGTATGAATGATTTGTTCTCCCCATGCTCCAAGAGTTACAACTGAGTAAAAAAAAAAAAAATAAACAAAGCTGGGAAAAAACACAAAACCATTTTAATGTTTTTGTAACAATCTTTGTGTTCTTTAAAACTTTTTGTGTATGCACACACAAACATATTTTACTCGTGCTGCTATTAAAACCCTTATGCTATAGCTACTTAATAGGTAGAGTGACCTTAAAATCAAAACAAACAATTTTGTCCTGTAGCATTTTGCAGCCATTTTCTTTTGCTTCATTTCTTCGCAGATGAGCCATTGCGTCAGTAGTAATATTCACTCCTCTAGAAGCCACGTGCCTGCCTTCTTGTTATTTCACTCTGGTGTTGCCTGGAATAACTTGTATCTATATACATGATTGCAACTTTCAGAAAATTGACACAATAGAAAAAATTGGACTGAACTGGTTCAAGAGGCACAATCACATTTTGAGTAACACTATTTTCCCCAGTTTTTGGTAAATTAAATAGAAAGCTACAAACACTAAAAAGTGACAGGAATAGAACTTAAAATACATTCCTGTAAGCTTGACCAAAATAACTGTATAGTATGCCTTTAAAATAAGCAGAACTCAAGTAATGCCTCTGGTAGTTACTAGGATGGAAAAGGTACTGGCTTTTTCTGGTGGTGGCGATTACTGTTTGCCTGCTAGAACTGGCATGCTCTGCTACAGTGATGAATGTGTCTCCTATTCTGTTTGCTCTGGAAACTCATTCAGCTCTAGTGCAATGCCATAGTTGCCTCCAGCTCCTCACGCTTGCGCTCTGACGGGGCAGGGGGGGGCCTCAAACTTTTGCCTTGGTTGAAGTGCCTTACTTCAAATCTGTGGTAGGAGGTATAGCTCTTACCACACAGCCAGAGACGGGTATTTTTGGCACATGACATGAAAAACAACATCCCGTGGAAACCAAGAATGTCATTCTACATCCCTCCAACCCTAAAGCAGAGAACTTAAAACAGACATGAAATGAAAGACAATGAAATTTTGGATGTGAAGTGCTAACAGCAACAGTAAGTTGACCAAACTACACAGAGAATATCTAATTAGGATTAGTCTTTAAATTAGACTCCTCAGAGGAGTGCAAACTAAGAATGGGATCCTGATAAGCTGACTTGTGCATCGCAACAAATCCAGTTGCAGAATCTAGTCCTAATGCTTCCGCTGCCCACCCCCTCTCCTCTCCAGGAGTTAAATACTCCACGGTACTTTACTCACGGGCTGCTTCTCTAACAGTCATAGCTTAAATATCTATGTACCTAATGGACTTATCCCTAACACCACAGTGAGGGAGGGAAGCAGCATTAACCTCATTTTGCAGATGAACAGTGGAAGCACTGATGGCTCTCCACTGCATTACATCCTATGGAGCAATTGCACGTATGCAGTGAGTGTAAAAATGCTGTTACACCGGACTGCTGTATTCACACCAAGACTGACAGAGCTTTGGTATGTCCTCTGTTCCTTCTTTTCATAGCCACGTACGACTATGAAGATAAAGGAAGCTCAGAATATGGATAAGTTATCATTAATTTCTCAGCTACTGATTGCTCTGCTCAGCCTGGGAAGATGTGGAGACTAGAACAGTGCCACTCAACATGCTGAACTATTTAACAGTGGGTAATCTCACTGCTGAACTGTAGCAACTCAAACATCAGGTTCTCTCTCACCACAATTTAGGATGGTGCAGGGGCCTGCGCAAAAGCCTGTGTGACAAATGTCACAAGAAATTTAAAAAAAATTTTTTTTTACTGTATGATGGGAAATGTCAATGCTCTCTGAATGTTTTGCCTGAACAGAAGGGGAAAGTATTTATTTTTTTTTAATAAGTATGAAAATTTTTTTCTTTTACATTTGGAATGCAAAGTAATCATATGGTAATTAGCGTATGAGGAACTAGTTTTCTGCAAGAGAACAGTATGTACCTTTACTGCCTCGGAAACTCTTAGTTTAACCGTTTTTGTAGTTATTCAAACTGATGCTAACTGAATGGTGCCGGAGAAAGGTGAAGCTCTACGCTCGCCTGTCCTGCACTTTGGTTTGTGACCCGGCAACCTCACAACACTACACGGGGTCAGTTTCGAAACTTCAGGGCGTGCACCCAGCGCGGCTGGCAACACCAGGACACGGGATACGGGCGCCTCTCCCTTATGTAAGCGAGCCGGGCCCCCGGCAGGCCGTTGGCTGGCCCCGGCGGGGCAATCTCCGAAGGCTCCGGCTGCTGCCTCCACACCGCGAGCAGCGCGCCAATATCCTCTCGCTGGGCGTGCGAGGCTCTCCGGGTTGGGCTGG
>NW_008794625.1:444618-446737 GCF_000699145.1 Aptenodytes forsteri | reverse complement strand
TGCGGGGCGCGGGCTGCGGCCGCATCTGTGCGAAAGGTCAGCGCCGGAGTCTGGAGGGAGCGAAAATAGACGCGGATAGCACCCTTGGGAACACACGTGTCCCGGTGCGGTGAGCATGGACCGCGGCCCCGCACTCCACCGTCTTCCTCTTGAGGGGACAGTGCTGTACGCGGCTGGCTGGGCGGCTCTTTTCACGTGAGGAATTGTGTGGCAGTAAGTTACAGAATCTCGGCACGCTACTGGGATGCGTGAGGTACAAGTGGAGTAGGCAACAGGTGCTGTGTTGTGGTTTTTTTTTTTTGTGTTGCCTATAGTTGCAAGGACACTTTGTTCCTTGAGACCGTGTGATTGTGCTGCTGTTGACATTAGTTGCATGCTATTACATGCATGATTACAAAACAGTTTATGTAAGTACAGTTTCATGTAAATAGATGAGCAGTATGGTAACAGTCAAGCTGACGCTCTACAACTGACCCTTTGTAATAGGTTAGGATAGGGTATAGCGTTGCTCTGTGTACCACAGGAGATTAAAGAGCCCCCAAAGAGGTCAGTGTGAGGTCTCTGGTTCTTGGACTGAAGCACTTCGAAACTGTATTCCACTGAAACAGGAACTTGGCTGAGACAGTGCATATGAAGGACTTCAAAGAAACATGTTGGTTTATGTTTTTAGGCTGTGAGATGTCTTTCTTTTTCTTTTCCAAAGGTAAGACTCTGAGGTTTACTGTCTTGTACATCTGAGACTAAATAGCTACCACTTAATGTATTTACAAGTAAAGGGGAAAAGGTGGAAATTCTGTAACGATTCTAGCGGTAAGATTGTCTGGTCAAGTCAAAAATAGAGTAAAAAACTGATTTAGTATAGTGAGAAATTGTTTCCAGTTGCCAGTATCATTTTAACCGCAGAGTTTGTTTGCATATGACAGTTAATGTTAGTTAGTTAACATTTGTCAAAACTGCAGCTGTTTTTTGGAGCTGTCTTTTGCTTATTGTCAAGGTAAAATCTGAATCACAATGATGGCAGTGAGGAATATCTACTTGAATGCAAATGGTTAGTTTTGATAATGTAGGGTTGTTGACGAAACTGAAGGATGTCAAGCTGACAACTAAGGCCTTGACGGTGTGGCCCTATTCCATAAATGGATCCTATTGTATATTAGATGGTTTGAGGGCATTGAACTTGATGAAACTCAAACTTTTTTTACCTTTTAGGGTGCCTCAGTGTCTGTATGTGTCCTTGATGTTCTCAGCCTTGGGCACAGTGCTGTTTATGCACTTTACACAGTGGCTTTTGACTACAAAATTTGAGAGTAGGGCCTAGGATTTGATTCATGTCAGGGAGAGTGCCCGCATTGTTGCACTGTAACATCACGTTCCTTCTTGCTTATGCTTGTGTGTGTTTGTATCCTCATGTGATCTTTATTTTTGCCTTTTCTTACTGAAACTTGCATTATTTCTGCAAAGTGAGGAAGTCTCACGGGAGGATTGGACTGTGTCCTCGCTTCATCCAAGGCTTGCCGTTAGCCTTGTGGTTGGGGCACTGTCCAGAGGTGTGGTGTCCTTATTCTGGACTGTGAAGGTTGCTTACCTCACTAGTAAGACATAATGGAAAAGAGAGGGCCTTTGGCCTAGAGTAGAAGAAAAAAGTAATATCCTTCAGTTTTGGTGGGTTTTGGCCATTTCAGGTTGTTTATTTCAAGGTAGAAGGGAGGATGCTTTAGTTGGGTAGTTGGTGTAAGTGTCCAACACTGTGCGGTGAAGGAGTGTGGCCTGTCCTGTGCTGTGAAGAAGTGTAATTCGGCTTGACCTAGTCCAGAAGGTAAGGGCACGGAAAGCAGGATTTTGGCTTTTGTGCACTTTTCTTCAGATTTAGTAGGTTTTCTGGTTTCATTTATGATCCAAAGACTACGTGGTTTTGCTGGGCTTTTTGTTAATTTGTCAGTTGGTAGGACTTGTTGTAGGTTTCTTACATTTAATACATGAATGCTATCTGTGAAAATCTAAGTAATCTTCATTTTTACAGCTTGCTCTTACTCCTTTTGGATTTCCACAGAGAGGCATTAAAGAGACAGCATACTGTGGCATCTTCATATATAACACCTTACTTTTCCACTCCCCCCCC
>NW_008794625.1:430308-444430 GCF_000699145.1 Aptenodytes forsteri | reverse complement strand
CCCCCCCCCATCATAAGATTAAAATATGTAACAACTCAGCTTATCAAATAAACTTACTTGAGCCTGTCCCTGGACAATCCATTTTTATAGTAATAAATTTCCCCTGTGAAGAATCATGTTTTTTGAGTAAAATGAGATTTTGAGGGAGTTTATCCATAGTATGAGAATAGAGTGAAATGGGGAAACTGATTGGAAGCAGAGTTCTGGATTTTTCTTCTACCTCAGGCTTTATTATGACCAGGAAGTGTTTGGTTTAGATACAGACTGATAAACCAATTTTCTTTTTTCTGGGTTCTTGCCACACCCTTATTTTTCTTAACATCTTTACAATATTAAAATGTGCTTTACTGCAGAAAAGCTTTTTTAACCCCTTAAAGTATAAGCACATGAGCAAGTTACTGTGGGATGAGGTATATTTGGTGTGGTTTAAAAGCAAGTAGATTACCACTAGCCAGTAGAGCAAGTAAATTATCACTAGTCTAGATCAACTGTAGTGTTTTATATAGGGTTGCTATGGTTGGCCTATGTTAAAAGGGAACATCATGTTCTTAGCAAGGTGTTGTGTAATAGTTGGCACGAATGTCCTGTAGACACTGTATTGTACTCATAACATTACCACATCATAATTAATAGATAGTCAGGTGTTTCTGAAAAGGAATTTTTGTGTCCGGTTTTGGTTGCATGGCCTAGAATTCCTCTATGAGGATGGTGGTTTACCGAGATTTTTAACTGGGTTGTCTTGCTGCATTCATACTTTCCACATCCAGTTACATCCCTATTCTGCAAGTTTTAAGCTGCTTGAATATTTATTATGTTAACCTAGCTTGTAAAGCACTGAACAGCAAATGGGTCAATTAATATCAGTATTATTCTTTGTGATATAGTTTTATTACTCTGAAGAGCTTTGACTTGGATTTTTGTGTATGGATGAGGTTGGATGCAGAAAATGGTAGTCTTGGAAGTCATGTTGCTGATGTTTTGTGTACTGTGTAAAGGTGCCTGTCCCCTCTCCTGCTTTAACCGCTGCCTTAAACTTAACTACTGCTATGGTGGGCACCAGGCTGTTAATGCAGCATGTGGTGTTGGTAGTAAGGCAAACCTAGTTGTTGGTAAGTAAAGAACAACTCCACCTTCTGACACGTAGAGGGGGTTGGCAGTCAAAAACACAGTTCATGGGCTAATGGTTTTGCGCTCTGTTGCTGGGATTTCTTGTGGCCCCAGGCTACTTCTGTGAAATACAGTATGGCAGAGAAGACCAAAATGGAGGAGGATCAGATGGTTTGGGTATGTCTGCAAAGGCTGTGGAGGGGCTCTGAAGCTACTCGTCAGAGCACGTTCCATTCACGCTGACAGTGAACCAGCAACTGTATGTAGTAGGAAAGCACCTGGACATGGGAATCCACATGCCTGAGCATACGCACAGTGATCTGGTACTGTAGTACCAAGTGGCTTAGGAGATCACTTGGCATGCTTGTGCAGCCTGCTTGTACTCTACCTGCCAGCAATGCTGGAACATGGGCAGATCAGCCTTCTGTGCTTCTGTTTTTTGTATTTCTAAGGTTATGGTCTAAGTGTAGACAGGGTCTTTATGTCTGAATGCCTGCACTGGACTTCTACCAATCAACAAAGTCCTCTTACTTGGTCCTCTCTCTCTCTTGAAGAGTTCCTGAGGGACAGCAGCAGTGTACTAAGTTTCATGCAAGTTGCACAGGCAGTGGTTCTGAAGAGTATGTTTTCCCTGCATATCCACCTATGCAGGTGAGGTTATGAGATTTTTTTGTGTGTGTGAAAGCTATTGTAAGGTCAAGAAAAGTTTTTTGTACAGATGTTTTCAGCTGCTGCTGAAGTAGTGTGTGGTAGTCCTAGAGGACCCTTCTGATTTCTCTGACTTTTTGGTAGTCTGATTTAGACAACTTTACTTGTAGGACATAATAAAAAGTGAGGCTAAATTTACCTTCCTTGAGATATATAATCATGGAGTATGATTTCCTTTTTTCCTTCATTTTCTCCCAATAGAAAGCAAATCTTTATTGGGGGTGCTGAAGGGGTAGAGACTCAACATGCTGTTTACATGACAAGTGGATTGAAATACACAGAGAGCATGTTTCCTGGGGCAAGAGTATGAGGTTATTCTGCAGATGGTGTGAGCAGGCTGCAGAAGTTTGGTGCAGGCGGTACTGATGTTCATCCTGAAAAGATGCGATAGTGGGAGAGAGCTTCTTCACAAGCTCATTTGTATGTCAAAATGTCTGGGAAAGACCGGGGTTTTGCTTCCAACTGTTTTTGAGCGTACTGTGGTAATCCTTAATGCTTGATTTTTCTTATAGATAGAATAGTTAGAGATTTCCTTGTATAGGTGGCTTTTAAAAGTAGAACTGCCTTTTTAAAAGTAGAACCAAAGCTATACTGCCTTTCAAACATCCTGTCCTAAAACAGAGGCACTTCACTGTTAAATAACACCTGTAATTTTTCATAATTGAAGCTTAGGGAGACAAGATTAAGTAGTAAGGATGTCCAGTACTTCTTTTTTGTTGGTTTTGCTTCCTATCCTCCTTATTCCTTGCAGCTTTTGTAGCTTAGTGTGGTTTTTGTGCTTGACCTTATTATATATACTTCTATGTTTCTGCTGCTTAGTTTCTTTAATTGTACAAAGGTCTTCAGTATATAAAGCACTTCTTTGATTTCAATTACATCTCTACCATGGGTTCCTCTGCGACTCGAGCTCTTATTTCTCGGTACTAATGTAGCCAACTTATAGGACACATACATTGTGTTTGTTAGGTTGCCACACTTTGTGGAGTGTATTACTGATGTGGTGGGAGCCGTATTAGTAATAGCCAGAGAATTTATTTGGCATAGAGTCTTCCAGAGTGGTACTTTCATCCTGACCGAAATCTTTAACCGGGTGTGAACTGCAGCAATGTCTAAAGAGCAGCATTAGCCTGGAAATTCTGTAAATATAATGCCCCATGGTGAAATTCTGCCTTTTTTTTTTTAAGGGAGGGGTGCGGTAGGCCTTCAAACATAGTGCTTAATGGAGATGTCAACAAATACTAAAGTTGAAATACAGTGTTGTAGATACTTTAGATCTAGTTTCACCTATAATAAAGGTGAAATATATGACTGCATGGTAATTTTTCCCTCCTTTCTGTAACAACACTTCCTCAAATGTATCATTTTTGTTATTTTGTTCAAAAAGGACAAGAGTTGACATATGCAAATATTAGAGTTCTGACTACTGATCTCCTGCTTAATAATTTCTCCAGTTCCACTCAGGAAGAGAATAGTGTTTTCGGTTTGCAAAGAAAATCAAATATCTTTTTAAAGTCACACTTAATACAAAGAATTTTAGTTCACCTTTAAGAAGGTACCTATTGTAAGACTGGAAGGAAGGATGTCTAGAAACTAGCATGGGGCAGATAAAGGAGAAGCTGTTTATCTTCTTCACAAGATGTCTTGGCACAGGTTGCAACAGTCTTGTCTGTCAGGGGTGTCTGTCTGTGCTCACTTTTTTGTTTCTTCATGGAAAATGCCCAACCTGTTGGCAATTAAACTTAGCTCTGGGCCATGGCTTATTATTCAAAGTGAAGGAATAAACTTGAGAGAGACATTTTCTGTTGGTTCTTGGGGATGATCAGTCCAGATCCATTGTGGAGACTTGAGCACAGGTGGTGGGCTTAACAGAACAAGGAATAAACCTGAAAGGTTAAAATACGCTTGCTTCTGGTCTGGCAGAACAGAGAACAATTCCTACTAGGTGATGGAGGAGTGTCTCTGACTGCTTTTTGGCGGGGGAGAAGGGGAGATTACTTTGGTACTTGGCTTCTTATAGTTACAGGAAAGCAAATGATGAATTGGGAGCTGGCCCAGGTTGGTCAGTACAACATAGGTGAGATTGACCCTCCATGAGGTGAACTTGGTAAGTTCAACAATATGCTGGTACTGTGGTATTAATAGTAAAACTGAGTTGACTTTGTCCTGTTACTGTGGGCTAACTTTTTGCTATTAGTTACTCCGTGGGGAGAATAGGCAGCTTTAAAAACAACAAAACCACTCTAAAACTGGAAGGAAATTAAATAGTAGTGGTGCTGTGGGTGCTTCAGAAATAGAAGTGACTGGTGACATAAGCTTAGGTCCATTTAGGAACCATCACTTGAGGACTGAGGGGGTTATTTTTTTTCCTGTTTGGCCCTCTGGGACATAGCTTCTTTCTGTGATTTTTTTTTTTCTTTTTTTTGTGTATGTGTTTAACAGATAAGTAAAAGAAGCATAAGTTTCCGTAAGCTGGGAACAGCTTTTGCTTTAAGAATGCATACTTGTATTTTGGAATATGAAACATGAAACCAGTCTTTGTCATTATGTCAATACTTTCACTCAGTTGAATTAGCTCTCTGAAGAGTTTTTCATCTGCTAAGGCTAATTTGGAATTTGTATTTTGGTGGTGAAATGTTTTAAGATTGTAATCTGTGGAAGAAGAAACATAACTTGAATTCTAATACGTGATCCCAAATTTTATACTAGATAGTACTCATTCTTTAGCTTGGATGCTCTCAGATGAGTGAATGGTTGATTTTGAAGTACACTGTGTTGATATCTGTATTATCTAAACAATGTTCTAACAATAAATGAAGGTCATGGAGATGGAATTTGGGTGGGTTTTTTAATGTTTATAAAAGGAACTGAATTGAGCGAATCGTTATT
Source organism: Aptenodytes forsteri (assembly GCF_000699145.1). Lineage (NCBI taxonomy): Eukaryota > Metazoa > Chordata > Aves > Sphenisciformes > Spheniscidae > Aptenodytes > Aptenodytes forsteri. Next base: position 439,729 of record NW_008794625.1, on the reverse strand, counting down.
CTGTGCATTGCTCAAGGAACCAATTTAGAAGTTAGGTTACAATAATAGTAAATACTTTTATCAGTAGAATTTATTGTATTTCCTCTCATTTTGTATTTGTAGTCTTTATAGCTGTTCTTTATCTGTGGCATATGTATTTTACATGGTTAGACTTGTATTGCATTATTAAATGGACTTGATTTATGTTTCATAAATAATTTTTTTATCTTGCTTATAAAACTTGGTGTGTGGTTTTTTTTTTTTTAAATAGGAATATATTGATGACACTTTCAGATTTGGAAAGATCGTGATTAGTACATTCATTAAGGTGAGTGTCTTATGGTGTCCCCAAGAAAGTGATTTATAATATCAATTCTTTCTCGGTGAGTCTGAACTGATTTTTTTTGTTGTTGCTGCTTTGGATGCTTCATTTGAGCTGTAATGTCAGAATGCTGAAAAACAAAAAGATATTCAGGGCATTAAAGTTTTAAAGACCTGTTGTATGAATCATGAAGCACATGGAAATGGTGTGGCTTCTCTAAATCTTTAGGAAACTGAAATTTAGCGTAGCATCCAGTATCAAGTGCTACATCTGCATTGTTTGCTGTGCAGAAGTTTATTAATAAACTTCCAGTCTTTTGATTGCTCTTGCAGGTGTTTTAAGAAATTTTAATGATGAGGAAAATTCTAGGGTCCAGAAAACAAAGTAGCTAGTGTTACTCAGATAATCAGGATGATTGCTCAGGAGGAGAAAGGAAAATCTTATGCTTCTAAGCTTTGATTTGGAAAGCAGGTCATAGCTTCCAACAGTATTTTTTGGTCAGTTGTGCTCTACTTTCTAACAGGCTGATACTATTCTAATCTCTGAGAAGTTGTACACATGGCATCAGAGATACTGACTTACGCATGTTTATGTTCAATGTGAGAGAAGCTGATGACAAAAAAAGCTTATTACAACTCAGGTGGGATGTGTGATGGATTAAGAAAGCAGAATAGATGGTCAGAATTATGGAAACATTTTGAAAGTGAAGAAAAGTTGATGGTTATTGGAGCAAAAAAAGGAAACAGCTGAGAGTTTAAAGGAGAATGGTGGAGGCATGTCATCTGTGATGCAAAGAAAATTTATCCAAGTAGTTTTGTTACATGTGATCTGATGATGGGACAATATTGGCCCAAGACAGGAAAGGGAAGGATAGCAGTTCTGGATAGTACTGTAATATTCCAATACAGATAAAATTATATCTGAGATTTTGAGGATTAATACTATAGTGTCTGATTAGTTTAAATGATTGAAAAAAAAAAATACTGTTTTTCTGTGGCTACAAAATGTGATCTGAATAGGTTCTTAAAGCTGACAGCATTCTCTTTTCAATGCTGCAGGTGTGACTTCAGTTCTCTACAGAAAGTGAACTTGGTTGGGATCCTGTAGTACAGGTGTGTTCCCTAAAGCAGGTGGTTCATTCTTTTCTAATATTTGAAGTCTTCTATGCTTCGAATAGATATATCTCAGTATCAAAGGAAATGTTGTCACAAGTTCTATATTCTTCCTATACTGGACCTTCTTGAGATGCCATACATGGATGAACTCTTAGTTCTTTGGGATTTGGGCATACTCAGTCACCTGTACATTTCCTCTGATAAATAACAGAAGACCAGAAGATTAGATTTGACTGCCTCTAATTCTACTCAAACTGATAAAATGCCTGGTTTGAATGACTTGTATTTAGTTTCAGATAAAAATCCTTTTGGCTTAGATTTGTCTTAGTTTTCAGTTAAATTGTAGAAAGGCTTATCGTGAGAATTTTAAGTAGTTTACAGGGACTGTTTTTTCTTAACGTCTTCCTAAATGCATTAAGTAGATGAAGCCAATATTATACCCGATTAAAATGGTAAATGCTGCTACTGCCAATATCCTCTTCAAACCTAGACTTTGTTAAACCTTTTTTATTTTTTTTATCTGTGAAGATGTCATGATGGAGGTCATCAAACTAGAGAAGTGCTATGTCACTTCATAAATAGTGTCAGGCAAGACCTTGTGGGTAATTTCCTGTAGATCTTGATTAGTGAAGGTAGAAACTTAACTCCAATAAGGAAATATAGATTACAGGGAGATGAGTTAATGTTCTTTAAACCAGGATTTAACTAGTGCTGAAAGACATTCCACACTTGCAGTGTCCAAGCTAAAAATTGCGAAATCTGCAGGTAGCTCCAGATAAGGCAATTTCTAACACTTCTCATGGTCAGAGATACAGAGCTTATAATTTAAATCCTGTTTTATCAATTTATGATAAAGTCAGAGGCAAAACATTTAAAGAACCAATGTACACAGATTTGTATCATAATCTGAGACTTGTAGAACTCGTATCGGCTTTGCAACGTTATGCAGAATGGAATGCTGTGAATAAATTCTTCCTTAAGTCTAGCCAACGCAAATGTACTTTTAACAGTTGGTAGACGTGCAGCATTTTAAATTAAAGCATGTTAACGTGGGCTGTCTTCCAAAATGGTTAGCTTGGGATCTAAACAGAGTTCCAAATTTTTGTTGCAAACATTCCTTCTGCATATTCAAATGAAACACTTAAAGTGATGTAATTGTTTGCCACACAAATGTTGACATTCTGAACTTCTGAATTTTATTCTACTATTTCTTTGTGTTACATGGCAGTGGCATATACCGATAGACGTGGTTTCCTAGATTTAATAGAAGAGTTTTCAGATTTTCTTCTTCCTGCCGAAATTCCCAGTCTCTTTCTTGGGAAACTGTTTTTCTTAGGAAGAATAATAGTGTGGATGGACTTTGTTAGTACAGACTTCTGAATGTAAGGAAACGCCTGCGTTGTGTGTTTTTTTTTTTTTTTTGTCCTGGGAGGGTGAGTGAGTACTGGAACAGATTGCCCAGAGAGAGGCTGTGGAATCTCCATCCTTGGAGATATTAAAAAGTCATCTGGAGGTGGTCCTGGGCAGCCTGCTCTAGGTGACTCTGCCCGAACAGGGGGTTGGTTGACCTCTAGAGGTCTCTTTTGACCTTAACCATTTTGTGATTCTGTGAATTGCAATTTTGTAACTGCCTAGTAAACTCTTTAATGCTCATACCAAGCCTACAGTGATAAGTTGAGTTTAGATCAGGTGTTAAAATGGTATTCTAACCAAATTTCTTAAGCACTTGGAGCTCCTGTTGACTACATCAGTCATTTTGCTTTATTTTCTACTGGAGAGGCTGGCCCTTCATTCTTAGTGGCTGTGTCAGCCTATGCAGACTATATACATACTATGCATGTACATAGTATGATACCATACCGATAGTGAATTGGAAGGGTTATTTTATCTAGTGTAGAAGATTCTGTTATTTTAAAGCTCTATGAGACCTTACTTTAGACTAAAAATGTTTAAAAGGCAAATTTGTGTCTGATTCCGCTGCTGGATAACAGTTTCATGTTTAACCAATGTTTATCTGCATAGGCATGGCATAACTATGAGCATCTCTCTGGTATCTGTTTGAAGAGGACACTGTTGGGGGGCCCAGGTATTTCTTTTACATTTTATAGTTGTAGAGGTGTCCGGACTCTGTAATGGTAAAAGATTTCCAGTAGAAGAGGATGAGACAAGAATTAAATGCATGTGGGAGACTCTGGACCTAGGCACTTCATTCTTTTGATGCTAGCTGGGAGGGAGCTTGCTAAACACTTTTACCAACTTTTCATAGGAAAAACAGGTAAGAAACATGCATGATTATGATTCATGTTAGTAGAAAGATGCTTCCTCCGCAACCCCCCTAGAGCTTATGCAGAAAATATTGTTCTGTGTTTTTTTTTAAAATCTTAGAACTGTGATTTCAGTCATATATATACTCATTCAGAACTATTTTTTTGGGTATAAACTGGGAGCTGCCTTATTTGAAGCTAAGACTTTTTAGCCTAAAACCATACTTATTCTTAAATTCATGTTTGAGTTTCTTCACTGAGGAAACAATCTGGTTGGAAGCATCCTTGCTATGGATGCAAGGGCCCTGGCGTGGTGCTTTTGCTGACCTCTTCCTGTATAGGTGCTGCTATAAATTCAGGGTGGCACTTAGATGGCTCTGGACCAAGGCTATGTCTTGGTCAGTTCCTCTGTTGTAAAGTGGCAGGTGTAAGCAGTGGTTAGTTAGGATCACCTTTATAAAGATATTACTAACTTTTATTTAAATAACAGTCCTGTGTTCAGGATTCTCTTGAACTGAAAGGTGAATCCTTATCAACAAGCTGTGAAATTCAGATTTTTATGGAAGCACTCGTGATATTCTAGATATTGTTGATAATTTTATTGACGTTAAGTAGAAAATTCTGACTTACACTTCATTCTTTGTTAAGAAAAAGAGCAAAACTTGTTTATGATGACTTGCAGTGAGATGTAGAATCTATTAAAAAAAGTTTCTTTTGTACTTCAAAAAGTCTTGCAGGAAATTGTTAAGCATCTTTTGTTACTTTTTCTTACAGTGAAGTCCAAGAATACTGCCATCTTTTTCTCTTCCCCCCCCACCTTCCTAGAAAGTGTCCTAGTGAAGGTATTCTGTTAATTGTTCTCTCTTGCCACAAAAAAATTAAGCTCTCAATGTTATTGCTGGTGAAGTCATACAGTTAGACAAGTCACTTCCTGGATTATTGTTTGTTTTTCAACATTTTTTCCTAACATTTTGCTACTACCAAGCATTTAATTATTGTCTAATTGCACAGGGAGAATGCATTCATTGTAGATGTTAATTTTCAATTTTCTTTAAAATTGCATGATGTGATTAAATCCCTGCTAGTTTTTTGTCATACAAATGAGATAACTTTTACCATTTTGCAAAGCAATCTTCCAGAAGACATGTGGAAACTCTTCTTGTTGATTAAGATCTTCAGTAAAATTGAATCCTGACTATTGGGAATGTGTCCTATTGGTGCTAGTACAGTTAAGAGTCCCCAAATATTCACATGTCTAAAGTATAGTCATAAACTGTGGTGTGCCTCTTGCTTCGTTTGTGAATATTGGTAAGTTCATATTAGTTGCAAATTTAGACTCAAATCTTCAGATGTTCTCCTCTTACTCAGTTCTTGAATTAGATAATTTTGACTTTGGATTTTTAGTTTTCCGTTCTTTAAATGCCAGTACTAGACATGATATTTTTTGTGTGAAAAGAAATCTGGAAAAATCTGTTCTCTGAATTTAACCAGATCTCTGCTGAAACAATTTTTTTTTTTTTTTTAGTTTAAATGCTATAGTTTCAAAAGAAATTTGCCTCCTTGGTGTTCTACAGTCCTTCTTAAGAGGGTTTTTTTTTTTCAAAAGTGTAAAACCATTATTTCTTCAGGTGTTTGTCCATATATATTTTTGGCGTGTTTTTCTGGGGACACTAAAGTTCAGGCTGTTTCCATTGTCTTACTGCAGGATAAAGGAGCTTCTGTAACTAATGAATAACCAGAAGACATTTTCTGCACATCTAACCCGGCATATTAATGCCTACATTTGCCCTTAGTGCTCAGTGGAAGTATGTTGCCTTTTTTATACACTGCATCAAGATCTTAAAGAGTTCTAGTCTTTGCCAGAGCAACTTTGGGAGGTTTGCTCTGTCTGGAAGAGTAGAAGGTTTCTGTGAGCAAGTTGCCTTAAAATCAAGCTTAACTGGTGCTAATTTAAGATTAAAAAGTTTTTATTTACAGAGTCAAAATAGACAACCTCCTTCAAAAGTTTAGAAAGTTGTAGCAGAAAATAAAGACAAAACTGGCTTAATGTACTTTTCTCAAACCTAAAAGAGCTCTTGCTCTGTTTCCACGTGACTGACTGCACTTGCTTACTGAACTTGGTATGAGATGCAATTACCTTCCTCAAACTGTGGTAACAGGAGAGAACCTCAGACTGGGAAATGATGCTAGCTTTTACCTTTTCATTCTTGTTTGGTTGTTGATTGGAAATTTATTCAAGCATATAAGTGGGATGAATGTGTGCAATTTATTATAGCATTTTGACTGAGATTAGTTTCAATGTTAATTAATCTCTCTGGGATGACTGACCCTCTGCGCTCCTGAAGTGTTTGCATGGTGCTTGCGTATGCATGCAGATGTTCCACTTAAGGTCATCCTCTGTCTGAGAGTAAAGTCTAGCCAGATGTATCAGTTCTTATCTAAAATTACAGGCACAGGGCATGGTGTAGGGTAATTGCCAGTCTGTTCTTTTTTTCACTGTTATTCCAATCTCTTTGTAGAAAATCTCTCCAAACTTATGGCGCATATTAACATTGCTACTTTGGGTGTCTTGGCTTTTTTATTTATTACACAAGCTCTTGTTTTAGAAACACTCCTCTTCCATCTTTCTCCAGAAGCTCTTGGAAGTCTATCATAATCTTTTTCCTTCCTATTTATTTTTCCTTCCTATTTTTTTCCTGTATTCCTTACTCTGGTATGTGCCTCTGGCACGGAGGCTTTTGAGATACTGAAACAGAAGAAATTTTGTGCAAGACTGACTTTCAGTGACATTAATCTTCCAGTCCTGCCTAAGAATGCCATTCTACCTCAAGGAGTTGAGCCAATTCTTCTTGAAAGATACTCTTAAAAAGGTCAAACTTGTATCTTCTCCATTACTGGGATACTCATTTTTGTTTCTGTCACCATTGTCCTGGGGCTCCAAATTGTAGTCACTGTAATGTAGTTACGTAGGAACTGCTTAGGTACTTACTGTGGGCAAAGCTGCAGAAGCTCCGGCATGTTGCTAGTTAGAGACAGAAGTAAGGCAACCTAAGCATTTTCTGACACAAGTTTCTGCCAGCTGTCAAGAGGAAGAAAATTCACATGTATCTCCTATAGGCCAGTACCTATTTCTTTTCTGTTGGTGATTCTCTTCATTTGAATTCATTCCTTAAAATAAAAATAATTTAAAAACCCTGAAATCTTGCCTGTCATTGAATTACTCAACTTTTGTTCAAGGAGGCACAGGAAATTTCTCAAAAGTTACTGGACAGCTTATATATATATAGGGAATGATTCTTTCCCGCCTAAGGAAGCACTGTTGAAGTTTGCTACAAATACCTGGCAGAAGCTAGCCTAAGTGTCAGGGAAAGAAGGAAGGAGACAAGACAATAGATGATATTTAGAGGTGGAAAAAAATTACTTATCAGTGGTTTAACAGCTTAGAATTTCAAACTGTAAGACTCCATGCGAGCTCTGTCAAGAGGAAGAAAATTCACATGTATCTCCTATAGGCCAGTACCTATTTCTTTTCTGTTGGTGATTCTCTTCATTTGAATTCATTCCTTAAAATAAAAATAATTTAAAAACCCTGAAATCTTGCCTGTCATTGAATTACTCAACTTTTGTTCAAGGAGGCACAGGAAATTTCTCAAAAGTTACTGGACAGCTTATATATATATAGGGAATGATTCTTTCCCGCCTAAGGAAGCACTGTTGAAGTTTGCTACAAATACCTGGCAGAAGCTAGCCTAAGTGTCAGGGAAAGAAGGAAGGAGACAAGACAATAGATGATATTTGGAGGTGGAAAAAAATTACTTATCAGTGGTTTAACAGCTTAGAATTTCAAACTGTAAGACTCTACATGCTAGCTATGGCATAATTTCATTGACTCTTAAACTTCCAAAGATTACAGAAAAGACTTCGGGGAAATAATTTTCCAAGGAAAGGTTGTTCCAAAAAAAATATTTGCAGACAACTCTTGAGGCTGAAAATACTATGGCATATGTAATACTTGGGCTTCAGAATTTAAGAGAAGATGTTTCTCACGCTTAAAGACTGAAATACAAAATGTTTGCATTCAGAGTAGGAAAGCTGTGGTAGAATCATTGCTCTTCCCATAAATAGCACAATTTTCCTGATATGTGTGTTACTGTAATATTGGGCTAATTATCTTTGGAGAATTTAGGGCTACACTAAGAGTGTCTTCTGGCAGTTCTTGCCAAATCAATAGTGATCTTCATAGTTTTCTTCAAGGGATTTAAGTATAGCAGCCCAAAGTTCTTTGGTGGTTTTTTGGGGGTTTTTTGAGAGCTCTTTCCCTACCTCTAAAGAAAATCATGTAACATAGTTTACCAGCAGATAATGTTGGTTTTGTTATGGCAGTATGTTTTTCTCTTTTATCTAAAGCTCTTTCTAAGTAGCATTTGGTCAGAAAAATAAGAGGAAACCCCTACCTTAGGCACAGCATATAGTATGAGGAATGTTCGATCTCACCTTAAATTCCTACATGTTAGACCTCCTCTTCAGCTGATGCTGTCGCTGTCTTCTTTCAAAAAGCTTCATTTTAATCATGATGGGGTTAATTTGTGTAATTTTGATCTGCAGAAGGCATTTATTTGAAGTGGACAAAATGCTGTAGATGATCTCCAAGGTTACCTTTAACCTTCACAGGGAAGGTAAAAAGCCATTCCATTGCTAGCTGAGTAGTTTGCTGGAGGATCTTTACTCACTGAATCCTCTTATAGAACTTTACAACCTCAGTGCCCTCTGAGAAATAATAGTACAGATGACACATGAGAAGTAGCTTCTTGAGAGTGGGTTCAGTTATTTAACCAGGCAGATGCTCTTATTTTTGCAATACTTGAATTAGTGGTAAGAGCATTTCCTGGGTGAGAATGGATGAACATGTTTATAAAACGCTCCTTACCTATACAGTAACAGGATGTTTGTCTCATGTGCTGTCCATACAGGTATTCCCCACTGCCACCTTCTGTGTTCACTCTTCTGAGCCCTTTGACGTTTTCAGTCACTCTCAGACAAAATGAGTTGTGGCTCATAAGTGTGTGATACTGCAGATGGTAGCACAGGTACCACTAACCAGTCAGGCTCATTAGGAGCATGTGTGATGAGAGTGGACTATATACAGGGACAGAACTTCATTAAAATGTCTAGCTAGGTAAGGCAAGTGAAAGTGTGAGCTCTACCTACCAGAGAGATTAAATCAGAGATGAACTGTCTGATCTAGTTAATCATTGGACACCAGAACGTGTGCCATTGTGAAATAATACTAGAGTTTCATCTAAGAGTAAATATGCTTTTATTGCATGTTCCAGTTATGTAATCTTTAAGACAGAAGTGGCTTACTTGGTCCAGAAAAAACTGTTAGAACTACTAAAGTGTAATTTACTGCCTGTATACTACTGTTCGATAGAACAGCATAACAGGATGTCTATTTTGGATTAGAGTACCTGAAGTGAATACATGCAGAAGGGAAATGTTGGTATATTTTACTCTACCCAAAGGGGTTGTTTTATTATTACCTATAATGAAGTACTAGTGAATAATCTTGTAAAGAAAAAAAAAAAAATTATTTATATTTGCATACCATTACTGATAGCTTAAATGTCCTTAAACTACACTTCCTTTCAAATGAAAACAGATATCTTGCATATTACTTTGGCCAAACGAGGAGATGAGTAGTATTTTCTTCTGAAAAACTCAAAATAAATGTAAAATGTCTG
>NW_008794625.1:397848-430250 GCF_000699145.1 Aptenodytes forsteri | reverse complement strand
CCCCCCCGACGATGAATTACATTGTTCAGAGAATCTTTAGTTCATGGCTTTGCAGTATTGTTGTCTCTGTGGGTTGCTGAAATAGATGAGGAAATGAGTCAGATTAAATATCTTTATTTTATTCATGAAGTTGAACTGCTCTCTAGTACTTCTCCTTTGATGGCTCTTCAATATTAGTCTGTTCTTAATTCACTTCTGTATACACTCTGATTTTTGAGGCTGGTGCATTAGAATTTGCTTTAAAAGCAGGGATTTTTTTTTTGTTTTGTTTTAAGCTTACTTTTCTAAACAATGCAGAATTCCCCCCCTCCCGCCCCCCCGAATTAGTGGTAATCAGTAGATACAAATAAGCCTGAGAACAATTTTGTGTTAGAATTTTTGTTGGTAATAAATGGGTGGGTTTGTGTACTTAGTTTCCCTGTTCCTACTGTATGTTCAGTCTACCTACCTATGTGGCTCTTGTACAAGGAAAGAAATGAAGAATTGGTCAAAATGGCAGAACTGATCTTAAAAGAAAAAAAAACAAACCCAAGACTTATGTATTTAAAAATAAAACGCAACCAACCAACCTCCAAACCAAGTGAGGAATCCTCTGATGTCTGAATGGAATCTTTTTGTTTATCAAGGTAAACTGGAAGCCAGGGCAGTGGTTTCACTGAAAAGAATAATAGCTATTGTCCAAATTCAGACAGAAAAATTGTCAAGTATTAAGTAGGAGAATAGAAAACAACTGAATATTGAAACTTTAAGTTTTTCATGCTTATTCCACTTCCTCTTTTTGCGTGGGTTTTTACTAAAAAATAAATACCTTTTCCACGATAAAACATTGTTAGGTTTGCAATTATATTTAACTTAAACTTTTCACTGTTCAAATGCTGAATATATTAACCATGAATATCACTTATCACTTTTAATTTCATCAGTCAGTGAGAATTCCAGTTTGTCAGCAAAGGCAAACAAGAAAATAATTTTTTTTCTTCCTTCCCTTCCTCCTCAGATTTGTGGGTCTGTACTTCCAAACAGAATTTGTACAGAGAGAAAATTCTGAATATGGCTTGATTTGCTCTTGATCTTGGCAGTGTTTCTAATGAGTGTCCCATGGACTCTATCAAGTTCAAAGGGTTCTACTTAGCATTGAGGAGCAGAACCCTGAGCAGCAACCTGGTATCAGTGAAAACATTTCTTCGTCGTTCTCTTTAAAAGAGCAACAGAAAATGAGTGATTATTCTGGACTTGCAAATAACCATAGCCAGATGATTGCTGAAGATTCAGAAATTCAGGCAAAGCCTGAACACTCTCATGAAGTTCTTCAGGAAGATATTGAAATGAGCAGTGGTTCCAGTGGAAATGACTTCAGTGGAAATGACACAAATGAAAACTACTCAAGTGGGCATGATTCTCATGGCCATGAATCAGATGAAAATGGGAAAGATTCAGCAATGCTCATGGAATCTTCAGACTGTCATAAAAGGTAGTAGCTAATATTAAATAAATTTCACTTTTATTTTTGTCACTGAAAGCTTTTTCCATTTGAATCTAATTTCTGAATAATAACTACGATATAAAGCATATCTTCAGATTGAAGCTGAGTGTTCTTTTCCATAGTTAACTTGTACTCTTGTATGATGTAAATTGTGTAATATATTATAATTTGTAAAGAGAAGGTCTCTAGTGTTCCGCAGGGCCAGCTTAATTTGAATCTTTCTTCTCATCATTGTGTGTTTAATTTGTCTTATTTATATATTTTCTTGTAAACCAACTTCTATAATTTTATACCAAAAAGCATCAGTCTGTTTTTATGTGTAAGGATGCAACTGTGCTATTTTCATCTTTTAAATAACAGCTTAGTGTACAGAGCAAAGCTATGGTAAGAACCACCTTCTTAGACAAATGTTGAACAGCTACAGCTTCCATTTGTTGTACCAGGCAGAAGCTTTTAAAGTTTGGAGTTTTTTTTCCTAGATAGCTAGTCATTAATAGGAAAATATAAAGCTAAAATGAACTAAAAGTTGTTTGTTAGACTTACTAATATTAACCTCTTTCTATCTTTCCTTATCCTAGTTCAAGCTCAAATGCATTTAGTCTGATGATTGCAAACTCTGAACACAATCAGTCTAGCAGTGGATGCAGGTAAATTAATGTGTATATATTTTCAGTAGTTTGCATGTATGTAATGCTAAATGCTGAAAACTAAATAGTGTTGTGTTTTGTTTTGGCTAAACCTGGAGGAGTATACAAGAAATCCTATCTTTGATTCTCTTCCTGTCCATAATCAGTAGCATGTCCTATTAACCACTTGGTTGAATTAGAGCTTTTTGTTGCTGTTGTGCATTAACCTTTCAAGTCATCTTACTTTGATTTGGTAGCTTAACTCCGTAAGTTTATTTTTGTGGTTCACTTTGAATATTGCTTCAGCTCTAGTGGGTGGGGGGTTTTTTGTTTGTTTTTGAAACTTTTCTTTAAATTTTCTGCTCTTCAGAATTTAGTCTGAAGTCCTTGCCTGGGGACAACCTAGTAGTGTTTTAACATCAGAATTCACCCATTGAGTTGGATGTGTTCTGATATCCAAGAGCCATATCATCCTCTCCTGTGTTCCATTCGCCAGGATTCAAGCCTCAAGTCTGTAAGGATAAACCAACATGAGCTGCAGGAATCCTTCTGTATGAACTCTGCTTCTGACCCTGATAGCCTTGAGAAACCTGGTGGCATTGAAGGCTCAAATCTGGACACTTCAGAGTGCCCTACTGTACTTGCTGGTTTTTTTTAAGTCAGCTTCTGATCAGGAGACTAAAACCTGATCCTGAGCAGATCAAGGATATCTAGCTATAACATACTGATATTAAGACCCCTGTCTACATATACCTACCCTAAAGTGTTTCTATCTGATACAGTTTCTAGAGAAGTGGTAAATTAAAATTACCCCTCTGCACCATTTGGTGCTTGATGAACTTATTGTCTGTGCCTGCCTTGCGGGCACCTGGAGATCTTGTTCCATGCTGTATTTTCAAGTGGAAATTGTGTGTTCTGGAGTTCATGTTGCTTAGTATCAAAGACGGAGTGAACCAAAGGCATTTCTTAATCTTCCCTTCCCATTGATTCAGTTTTCTTCACTGCAAGATTTTTGGGGGGGGGGGGTACTTATTACAGTTCTTGTCATACCTCTTTATTTTAAATTCCATTAATAGCTCTCTGCTCAGAAATAAATAGGAATCCAGATGGTACAGTTTTTCCCAGCTGTCAGGCACAGTGCTAGAGGGTTACAGAGCAGAATCTGATCGTCTTCTGGGAATGGGAGACTGAGGATATCTAGAGAATGATCTTTAAAGAAAAGACTAAAATAGGCTGATAAGCTCTGACTTTAGTCTTTCATTGAAAGAATACTGGGCTTTGGATTCAATATTGGCACCAACCAACTACTTAGATTAATATCTGTAGGTACCTTTCCAGTTCACTGTCCTCATAAGCAAAATGGAAAGTGCCTGTCTTTATAGAACTTGCTTATTCTGTCCTCTGCAAGTCAAGCCTTCCCTGTGGTTGGCTACTGTGCCTGATGCTACTGATCTTTGGAAAAAAACATTTTCAAGTTGTATAACTTACTTCCAGGGAGGCTTGTCTTCTATGTTTGCTGCTGTTGTAGGCTAATTTGGAAAGGCTTCTTTTCTTGCAGAAGAATCTACTATCATGAAGCATACTCAGAGAGTACAAAAACAGCAGTATGCTCAAGTTATTTCATAATCTTTTCCCTCTCTCTTCCTCCCTACTGCCAGCATAGAGGGTTCTTGTATTAACAAGGTCTTTGATTGCATCAGTCCAAACTGTCAAGCCACATTGTAGATGGGATTTTAATATACAGCATGATCATAATGTTTCCCAAGGGAGTACTATACTCTTTTTGTCTTATCCCTTGCCATTATTTCTCAGTACAAAATGACCACTGACTAAGTGAATGCTATGTTTCTCATAGTACATTGTGATGTAAGCAAGAACAATGTGTATTCTCTATTACAAGCCAGCTTTGTCACTTTCCAAGCATTTCTGGTGAAATACACCCAACGCCTGCCAGATGATTGATCTGCCTGAAGAACTTTTCAGACTTCCCAGAAAAATGTTCAGAAATCCTCTTGAAAATTACCTGGAAGCTGAAGCCGCTTTATTGAGCACTTCAGACAGGGCAGTGCAGTTGCCAAGACTATTGCTTCTACACTGGTTCTTAGAGTGACCTCTTAGAGACTACCAGTCATGACAATCAGGTGGTAAGAGAAGACATTCCTTTTGATGGGAAAAAATTTTTTTTAGAAAGGCTTAAGAAAAGCTCTAGAATCTTGATTGTTGTGACTGATTAGCTTTTAAAATCTACTCCAATGAGAAAGACAAGGTGATTTTTTTCATTTTAACTGCTTCCTACCCACCTGCCACCCATCTTTGTCATCCTTCCCTCCCTTACCTTCTTTTCTCTTTTTGATTTTGTCAGCAATTCTTAATAATGGGCAGAGATACCAGGAACTGCAAAGGAAGGTGATAATTTTCTGATGTTGGCACTGATGATCTCTGTAATATGACTTTCTACGCTGAGACAGCACTTCTGAACATGCACCTGAGAAATGTGAACGCAGTTTCTGTCTCCAGCCTCCTCTGATTCTTTACCCTACATATTTAGTCAAGTTTCCTTATCTTATTTAATGTATTGCCATGCTTAACTGGGATACGTTGTTCCAAGGATTTCTCCATTTGTTTTGTTAACTTGATGCTCTCCCACTGCCATTCCCTTTTCAGGGACCTTTCTTATGAGAACCTGCTCGAACAGGAGGTGAAGACTTGAACGGACCTCCTGCTTCTCTCCTTTGAAGTCCATGAACATTTCTATGAGTTTGAATTTGAAAGGAACTAAGGAAAATACCACTAAAAAGGGAGGAGGGAGACTGTGGCCAAAAAAAAAAAGTTCTCTCATGCTTGGGTATATGTACTGTTGCACATACAGAGTACATTTTACAATAAGACTTCAGGTGGTGGTAAATCTTTCATTTTAAATCATTCTAGCTAATTTAAGAATTATTGTAAGTTCTGAACGCTGATACTAAGTACTGGAAAAGTGACAAATATCAGAGTATATTTGGGCTTCTATGAGGATGGTGTGTCACTTCCAGCATTCAAGTGACACTTTATTTTTTTGTCTTTAATCTTGCAGTAGTGAGCAGTCCACTAAAGCCAAAACACAAAAGGAATTGCTGAAAACATTACAAGAGCTGAAAGCTCACCTTCCTTCTGAAAAGAGAATTAAAGGCAAATCTAGTGTCCTAACGACGTTGAAATACGCCCTTAAAAGCATTAAACAAGTTAAAGGTAATCAAGTATGACACTACCTAGATAATGCTAACCTGGATAAAATCAAACATTTAAAATTGGAATTTAAATGTGGTTGTCCATGTAAAGCTAAGTTTATTATGTTTGAAAACCTCTCTAAACAGATGTTTTCATGGTGTTCCCATTTGTTGGCTCTGTTAACTTGTGTTCCTTTGGAAGTTAAAGCAGCTTTCTAGATGCTTGATATTTTACTGATATTTGTTGAGTTAGAAAATTAATTTGAAAACAATTTACAATTTCATACTACTTGAACTGTCAAACAGACCAAAATATATGAACACGCACATATGGGTATATTAAGATGGGTAAATTTATTTGGGTTACTGATGAGGAAGCTCTACTGAGGAAAAACTAATTTGGAGTAGTACCTAGATTTCCCAACTGCCCATTCTGTGCTTAAGCCAAAAAAGATTTTGTCCATTTATTGCTTCCAGGCGGGATGTTTATTGATGAGATTTTTAATTCTGAATATAAGTTGTTTTAATGTTCTCATGTAGCCAATGAGGAGTATTACCAATTGTTGATGATTAATGAATCCCAGCCTGCTGGACTCAATGTGTCATCTTATACGGTGGAAGAAGTTGAGACTATAACCTCAGAATACATCATGAAAAATGCAGTGAGTATGGTGACCCAAGTCTACAGTGTGTGTTGAAAATGTTTTCTAGAACTGGAATTCTCAGGCATGCCTTCTTTTTACAAGGTAAGAGTTGGTAGCTAGGCCAGTAAGCTGAAGAAGCTGGATTTTGCCTTCCAGGAGATGTTGACTAGAAACTCTGAGCCTTCGCAGACTTTGCCGATAGCACCTTGATCTAAGCTTTTCTCTGTCAGTTAGGTGGGAAATAAGTAGTCTAAACTCCTTGGTCCTCTGAATTGTACCTTGTGCTTAGAGACAATGGTGTGACATATCTCAACATCCATGTGATATAACGCATGGTGAGACATCATTAGTTTTCATTTTAGAACACCTGCTAAAGCTGGAGACTAACTCTCCAAATTTTAGTCAAGGCACACTGTAAATTGTTTCAGCTTATCCTTATCAGTAGGGGTTATTTGATGTTTCACCAGTTCTTTGTTAGTGTAAGTGAAAAGTGATGAAAGTGTTGGAATCGCTGTTTGCTGTGTCCTCTGTGGTATTTGTCTAGTCTCTGCAACTGGTATAGGCTTACTGTGTGATCCAGTGATACTGTGTCTTCTCATCTAGATAAGAACAGCTATGACGATCAATGTAGTTTTTAGCAGTAAAAGGATAGTCTAAATGATTTTTTTTTAATTTTATATTTTCCCCATTCCCAGTGTTTTAGGGATATATTATGGAGTCTTCAAAAAATAATTGCATCTAAACTTATTAGACTACCTTCCACTATTTTTTTCGTTTTCCTGAAGCCTCTGCCTGAATGTATGAAGTTCTGAAATCAATAAAATAATGGCATGACGGGGGATGTTCCCTAGCTTGAAGTAGGTGGGTTTTGTTGTATCTATGAATAGTAAAGGTTGCCCACAAGGTAAAATAAATAGGAAGTCTAGAGTACAACTGAGAACTTCAGCCAAATATCATAAACATTGTTCAGTTGATCTGAAGCATCTGAGTTCATGAAACTGGAGTTCTGACGACAGCTCTTAAGTTTGTGTACAGTGTTAGTGGATAGAGCACTAAAGGTTATGACGCAGGAAACTCTCTTCTGTGTCAAGAAGAAAAACAATGTGAAATGATACAAGTGGAGTGTGTGTATGGTTGTGTGGGACTTTTCTCCCACCTGTCTACTCATTATTTTACTAAGTGGTTTAGAGCACTTCTTTTCATTTTGCAGTGGATGGACACGCTAACATAAACAGCCTTTCACAAAACAGTTGAATTTCATGAATGTAAAATATGCCTGTAACAAGCACAAGGAAAATGTGCAGTTTTATAGCTGGAAGCTCTTTAATTCTTAATTCGCAAATTCATTCTGCATCATAAAATTTTAGGATATGATATTTAGGGCTTGTAACCCATTAAGATGCTAGTGTATTATTCTTATTGCATAGTTCAAAAAGTGTACTGTCTGTGTCTACTTCATAAGCAGATTAATTTTATTGTTCCCAACAGATGCAGTTTAACACTATTTCCTTAATTTTTATTTTGAACTTACTAATGCTTTTATGTCTTCATTGTTTTGCTAAGAAATACATACTGGATTGAAGAACGTTTTAAACTTTCTAAATAATTTGAGATCTTTGTTTTTAGGATATGTTTGCTGTAGCTGTTTCTTTGATTACTGGGAAAATTTTGTACATCTCTGATCAAGCTGCTTCTATTCTCCGCTGTAAGAGGGGTTATTTTAAAAATGCCAAATTTGTGGAGTTCTTGGCACCTCAGGATGTCAGTGTGTTCTATACTTCTACTACCCCATACAGATTACCATCATGGAATATTTGCAATAGAGCTGGTGAGTGGTCTCAACAGCAGATATTTCTCTGACCTTCTTTAAGTCGTGCAAATGCAAATACTTGAACCGATTTTTAATATTCTTCCATCCTCCTCATTGCTTTTTGAGGGTATAACACAGATGCATTATTAGAACATCTCTGAACAATACTAGATGTATAATGCACTTTTATAAATCAGCAAGGCTTGTCTGTTGGTTAAGAGTCTTCTGAATGTCGTTTATTGGTTCTCGTGCCCCTTTCATCCAGATGATGAATGAAACAAAGTAGGTATTCATGCTGAATGGTGGGTTTGCTTTCCACTTTTACTAGCAATCAAATGACCACAGTTTTTCTTTAAAATTTCTTTTCTTCAGCTATAAGGGGGATAATATTCTGCCTCCTTCCTCTTAAAATGATTGATTTGAATACTGTACACCTTGATTACAGTGTAGAAAGGTGTACTTCAGCTACCATCACTGTGCGTTCACCAAGTGTAATCATATCTATCTCTATTCTTTTAGCCTTAGAAAAATTATGTTAGGCCTGCTGATGGTGAAGGATCAGATGTCTTAGGGCACTTGATATTTGTTTGTGGGAGGATTATTTTACTAGTGTAGCTACAGCTGTTAGGAATTGAGAAATAGCTGCCAACTATTTTAACCAAACACTCAAAATTCAAGGTCTGCTCTAAATGTTTGGAATTCCAATCCATTGTATACTAAGTCTATTAAGTTAAGTCAGAGTGTGAACCATATTTAATCTGAAAAAACAACTAGCAATAAATACACACTAAGTAATGCATACATAAAGCAGGTCAGAACGGACCTTGTGAGGTCTCTTAGTCCAACCTCTGGCTCAAAACAGGGTCAATGGTGAATTCTAACCATGTGATCCTAATTTCAGATATTATTCAGTTATACTTTTTTTTCTGAAACATTTTCTGTAGTTTTATTATGTCTGTGTATAGCTTCAAATTTCAAAAATGCAGTAAGTGGAACTATGCACACTATCCCGTGTATCAGGTGCTATAGAATATAATATCCAAAAGTATTATGCACTGAGGCCTTCAAAAGACCAGAGCTTGCCTTGAAAAATCAGTCTGTGGCTACTCTTGAAAAGGAGGGAAATAGGCTTAAAAGGTGAGAGGAAGCTTTAAAAAAAAAAAAAACAACCCACCCCTTTTTTTTGGAGGGGGGAGGGTCGTAAGTGGATTTGATGATCTAGGTGTCCTAGTGTCTTTCTAGGAAAAAGGTCAAATTTTGGGGTCCCAGATAATCAAACATTTTTGGTCAACACTATAAAGTACAGTGGAAAAGCTGATAAGAGTAAACAGCTCAAACTGGAGAACTGTTTAGATATGTTTTTGGCAAAAGGCTTAATAAGCAAGCAGCTGTGATTCATATGCCAGCCTCAGAATCTGAGTGGTATTCAGATTTAGTTGCTTATGAAGTACATAGTTTAGCAAATACATACAGAGACTTCAGGGAACATAAACTTTTTAAAGAATTCAGCCTTTATCACTTAAGGAAAAATTCTTGTTTTAAATATCATAATCTCATAGTAATCGGTCACTTGTTACGAATTCTGTTTAATATTTCTAGAGTCTTCCACCCAGGATTGCATGGAAGAGAAATCTTTTTTCTGTCGCATCAGGTAAGACAATAATATTATGAAGCTTAGTGTTATATTATGAAACCATGCATTACAAAAGTGTTTGACTTTTATAAGAACCGTATGGTATGTAAGTTTCTTACTTTTCCATAATGTGAATGTAAGGCAAAACATACGCATGTCCTCTAGTTGATTAACTCTTAGAAGCTACAGAGAAAACTGCAAAGTGATTTCAGGAAGTTGCATCTTAGAAGTTCATCAGTGTGAATATTGACCTTTGCACCATAAAGGAAGCTGATATGGTATCTCCTACTGCTATGGAAAGTCTTCAGTTCATGTTAATTGAAGTGTTCTGTTCAGCATCTGCTACAGAGTCTCTTTCATTCTCTTTCATTAGAAGACAAAGTTAAGATTAGACATTAATCTCAAGTGTCCCGTAGAGAAAGATACATGAGGGTAACTTGACTTGTCTCTTTTGCAGTTACTAGATGACACAGTTCCTTTTGGTTTTGCTTTTCTTCTTTCTTTTCCTGCCCCCACTCCCTTTAGTTGCTTTCATTTAGGAAATGCTGACAACTTATTCCGTGTTCTTTCTTGTGCAATTTGAGTTCTTGCTGCTTATTGCCTCTCTGGTAGCACTTCCAAAAACAGAAATTGTGGATCCTATTACTTAGTTACTTCTGGAGTAAATAAATACTTATCATTAAAGTACGAGTAAATTTTAAACAAATTAGAGACAATGCACTGGTCCAGAGCGTTAGATTGGATGTACTGTAAAAGTACTGCTGGTGTTATTGTGGGCTTTTTTGTCCAACTAACTGGTTCTAAAAGCTTTAGTTTTATCAAGCTGTGCTGTTTAGACTTATTACAACTGAATTTTTTTTTTGTCGCTGTGTAAATGGTTGTTATTTTCATTACTATGCTTTGGATTCTTCTTAAGTAAACAACTGTTATTATAGGTAAGAATTTCTAAGTCTTCGCTCTTTTTAAATTGGGATAAATATTGAGTAAAAGAAGGTCTTTAACTGAGGGGATATAGCAGTCCTCATAAAATACAACTATAAATTCATCCATCTGAAGGGTATAATGTCACAGATTATGATTATTGGATCAACAAAATAACTTAATTATCATAGGAGGTGGGTTTTTCTTTTTCCATCAAATTTCCATTTAAAGCAATTGTGGATCTTTTTATTTCAGGCAGTAGAGAGGACAGCCTTTTCTTTATTGCAGTTGGTATGCAAAGGATGCCATCAGAATTAGCTTCTCTTCTACCAAAAAAAAAAAAAGAATTCAGAAAGTTAAGTTCTTGGGTGCTATTTTAGGAGCTATCATGCAGTCCTTGTGTCATGAGAAAATTACAATAGACAAATTAAAACTTTGTTTAGCATAAAATGAAATAATTAACTCTGTTTAATTATTAGTGCAGGAAAGGAGTGTGAAAATGAGATTTGCTATCACCCGTTTCGGATGACTCCTTACCTTATCAAAGTGCAAGATCCGGAAATAGCAGAGGACCAGCTTTGCTGCGTGTTGCTTGCAGAAAAAGTACATTCTGGTTATGAAGGTAATCCTTTGAATGCACAAAGACTAGTTTGGTTTCCTGAAAGTAAGAACTGTTCTATGTTCTGCTACAGGAATTTCCATGTTGTGTAGCACAACTGAATTTCAGCCTAAAAAAGCCAACTTATATGAGTTACTGTCAGTGATCTCAAGTTTTATTAAAGTGAAAGATAATTGGTTCTGTTCTCTGCCCTTGCTGAGCGGCTAGCAAGCTGTTTTCCTATATGCTCTTAGACAGACTTTTAGACTTTACTCAGTATTTAATAGAAGCATGTAGCTTGAAGTATTTTATGTATGCAAAAAACCCCACTTGTTAATCTGCTTTTATTTTTCTCTCAGCACCCAGAATTCCTCCTGACAAAAGAATTTTTACAACTACGCACACACCGACCTGTTTGTTCCAGGATGTAGATGAAAGGTAACTTACAAAAAATATCCTTTTTCAATTTACTGATAAGCAAACTATCCAGTATCTTTACAGGTATTTTTAGGATTTAATTAAGATGTCTGTGTGGGGTTAAAAAAATGTGACTACTGAAGACTGTTTAACCCAAGAAAAGTACATCCCCCAATTTTCGATAAGCATGAAAACACATTACACTGTGATATTTCAGTAGAAAACTGTTTGCTGCTAACAACTTGTTCTTCCATTTTCCTTCCATCTGGGGCAAATCTGGACATAAATTCAATGAATGAAACCCATGGTCAGGAAAATTCCTGTGCTAACAATTATTACCTGTATGAGATTTTTAGTTTTTATTTTTTTAAGTTTGATCCAATTAATAACAAAAAATATGCTGCTGTCACTTTCTGCTGGCCCAGATACAACTAGAGGTGTGTCTTTTAAATGCAACATTAGATCTTAAAAAAAAAAAAAAATTTCTGTGTTCTCAGTTCAAACTACAGTCTTCATAGTTCTTGCTGTTGTCTGTATACAAAAACTGCTCAAATTCTACTGGCTGAAGACTTCACGTTGCTTTGACAATCATGGAAGCTGATTAGAGTAAGTTTTCACACTTCAGAGTAAAACCCAATATGCCGCCTGTGATCTTAAGGTGTACATAGAGGCTCAGGAACTAAGGTGTAAACCAAGCTTTCCTTTAGTCTTCTGGATTGCTTTTGCTTGGAGCCTTTCAAAGGATGTTTAGGTGATGGAAACATGAGGTCTATGAAAAGAAGGGAAGATACTCCTTCAGAGTTAGGGGCGTACTTGGCTGAGGAGGAGACAACAATCTCAACAAGCTTTTAAGGACAGGGATGCATTTTGGAATATCAAGTGTTTTGAAGACTTGACAAGAGAATTCACTTGTTCCTGGGTTGGAAAAACAGGCTACCTTTTCCCTTTCTTTCTCTTCCTCTTTCCTTGTTTTACTTGATATTTTCTTCATGATGGTTTCTGATGTGTTATGTGCGGGATTTTATTTTGATTTCTTTTTTTCTCCTTAGTGAAAACTAAGTTGGCTGCGGTAGTAGCATCTGACTTCTGATTGTCCCCTACTCTTGTTTTTAAGCATTCTAAGAACGCTAAAATTTTCTTTGTAGGTCTAGATGGGGAGGATGTCTGCAGACAGAGTAGCAGCATAATGGACAATTTTGGATTTCTGTGGTATCTTTTGGGTGCGAATCTTCTTGTTTCTGAAGAAATATGCTGTTCTTGGCAAAATCTTTAACTGCAGCAGAAGAGAGAGGGATTGGGGGAAAGGAGGTTATTGGGAAGTTTGGCTAAGCTGGAATCAATAAGGTAAAAGTAATTACTGTTTGACTTCTGAAATAGTTTATCTGCAGAGAGGTCAGGCACATCAGTACTACTGCAGCGCACGTGTTTTGTATTAAACGGGAATTGCAAAAGGTAGCTATTGGAGATTACTATAGAAGATGACAACGGCTAATTGGTGAGGATAAGTTTTGACTTTAAGGTACAGCTATTTTTGGATAACTTGTGCAGACATTGTGTCTTAGTGTGAAGAGTTTCTGCAGGATAGAAGACAATGTAATGCTGACAAACTGTTTTTCCATGGTATGATTTATACAGTCTCTCTAAACAACTTAAGTTGACAAAAGAACTACTTACTCCAGTATAGTTCTGTCCTCTTCATGGATTTTTCTCTCTCCCTCATTCCCGCACGTGCTCCAAGCCAACTGCAACTTTGCAGGTTGGGTTTATCTTTTCAAATAGGCTAATGGCACAATGTAAAGCGTCCCTTCCGCCACGCACCCCCAGCTTATTTATTTCCAGTAGTCACTTAACAGAAATGGCAAGATTACTGAATGGAGAGCTTTGCCCTTATTCTTGGGTTTGGGTGGAGCGAGTACAGTAAATCCCTTCTCTATGGCTACTATGGAAGCTTCTTTCCTGTTAGTCTGGTGTTACCACTTATTCTCAAATACCATTTTTGAACACTCACTGAGGGTTGATTACATCTTGGTCTGATATTAGGACTTTGCTTCATTTATTTCTGTTCTTGTGATCTGTGTGGTTGATTATGCTTTTAACTATTTAACTCCTGAGATCATTGGCAGCCAGATAAAGGTTGACCAAAATATGCATACACAGTTTATTACTCTTAAGCTCTCCAGCATTAGGTGGAATACACAAAACAATAGATTCTTAGAGAAAGCGGAGTTTAATATTTAAAAAATATACAACTGAACACCTGCTGTCGGGTGAGAACTGTTCATAATGTAACGCTGAAAACTGTTGCCTGACTTGCATAAAATAAAGTTAATTCTGTAATCAGTATGTGTTCATGGGTTGGAAGAATGCTTATTTGTCCTAACTCTGCAAGTGGATCTCTGCACAGAATATGTTAAGTAAAAATAAATATTTTTCTGAAATTAAATGGATCATTCCTGTATATACTTGTCTTTGAAATGTATTTGATGCTTGATGTGTATGATGGGTGTAAGGAGTTCTATATAGTTCACAGTGGAGTCATCTTAGTAAATGAATTTAAAGCATTTTCCTATTTAACTTGCAATAAGAATATAAAGAGGCTTCTTATTCATGTTGTTTTGACACTTTAAATGTCATTCTATAAAACGCAAACTAAACTTGCTGCCTGTCCTCATCAGCCATTCTTATGCCATATGTGCATTTGCATTCATAAAATGAGTTTATTAACTTAAACTCTAAATTATTTTGACTTACTCATTATGAGGAAGCATAATGATGCTGAAGTACTGCCTCTAGTAGATAGTAAATTAAGCATTCTCAAATACAGCATTATGCAATCACAGAAATGCTGGTTGGAAGAGACTGCTGGAGGTCTCTGTTCCATTCTTTCACTTGAAATGAAATCGTTGCCCAGTTCTACGTTAGGTTAGCTGTGACCTTGTCTCAATAATGCCTGAAAACCCCCAAGAACAGATTACACAATCTGTATGGGAAACTGTTCCTGTGTTGCATTACTCACTTTGTTAAAAAAACTTTGCCTAATATCCAGCATAAGCTTTCCAGACTGCAGTCTGGGGCCATTGCCCATAGTTCTGTTGTCTGGCACCAACAAGAAAATTTAACTCCACCTTTAACTCTTCTTTCCAGTAGTTGTGGGAAGCTCCTGGATCGTCCCTTAGCCTCCTCTTCATTGGAACAGGCGAGCCCAGCTCAATCTCCGCTCATCGGTCTTACATTCTAGATCCCTGACTCTTCCAGTTTATCAGTATAAAAATGCGTAGAGGACTTGGTTTTTGTGCATAGGAGTGACTGAATTTGCATCTCTCTTTGACTAGGTTAATAAGTAACAGGTTAAAATTTGATCCCTTTTAGGGTAGGTGTTCTGTCGCAGCACAAACAAATGAGAGTTTGCCAGGCTTTCATAAAGCAGGTGGCAAAGAATAGGAACAGTGCAAACAAAAACTCGTGTTTTCTTCTACTTCTTACAACGTTATTTGAGGAAGTCCTAACTGAAGTCATTCAGAGTTGATTGGTATTTTAAACTGCTCTAGCAGCATAACTTTTCTTATGTGCCTTGAACTTGGCAGCATTTTTAAATGTCAATGTGTTGAAACTCATACCAAATCATATCACTTTATGCCAGTTTCAGCTTTGTAAAGTTGTTGCTTTAGATCATCCACAAGCTTTTAAGACTCATTATTTAACTAATTGATTCAATAATACAGCATTAGTTGCTTTCCTCATTTCCCCTGAATATCTCGTCGTCTTTGCCAGAAGGGTATGTTTGTTTGGGGGAACTGATCTAATTCCAGTGGGTTATTGGAAGTGCAATGTTGAAGGCATTTGTCCCGTAATGCTTTTGAGTTCCAACACAACACAGATCCTGTGTCTGTGGTGCACTGCAGCTAAGTTCTTCATTAAAGCTATTCAGATACCTGAGTATCTTTCTGCTCCTGGGCCTTTGTCAGTGAATGGGGCTGGGGGGAAGGTATACAGCGCTTTGAGTTTACAAGATGACTTGTTGGCACCTGGCAACTTCTTAAACGTTACTGAGTAGTATTGACGTAATGCATTATTTTTTTTCCAAAGCATATTTTTGGCGGTTAGCTTTCAGAGTAAGGTGCAAACTGACGTTTGTGAACTTTCACTCTTTCTCCTTAATATGAATGCTTTAAGTGATCAATGAAAATTATTTCATCACATAAATTAGTCATTTACATCATTAGAAGTGGTCATTGATAATGTGCAGGAAGTCGGTAACATTACTTTTAAGTCTCTGTTTTAATTAATAAGCTTGCTTCCTTGCAGCTCCTTTGAGTTGGACTCTTAACCTGCCTGTGAGAAAGTTTTCTTGAGTCCTAGTCAACTACCCCGTTGCTAGTTCAGCTATAGTAATCCTGTGACCGTTCGCCTTGGCCCCCAGCCGATAGATTGGGGTACTATTTACCTTCATGAGAGTTCTACAAGATTAAACTTTATTAATGCTCTTTTAAAATTAGGGTAAGTATTTATCCTCTAGAGCTAGGCAGCATAGAAAAGACAGAACTGCTGTAGCAGACTTCTTGATTTGGTCTGATCACATTGTTTTATAAAGTTACCAAAAAACCCTAACCACCCCACAAACAAACAAAACCCCCTTTGTTTAAAGACTACTACTGCTATTAAGTTGGCACTGCTATTTCCCCAAATTTAAACTTAAAATTCTTCATTCTCTTTATAGGGGAAAAAAAAACTTAAAATGGAAACATTTTAAAGATTAAATATACGTTTATTCCACTTGATTTTTATTTTTTTTTCTTTGCTTTTCTTTCACCAGAGCAGTACCTCTGTTGGGATACCTACCTCAGGACTTAATAGGAACACCAGTCTTGGTGCATCTTCACCCAAATGACAGACCCTTAATGCTAGCAATTCACAAAAAAAGTATGTAGTCTCTTACTGTGGCAGAATTTTTTTTCTTCCTAAAAGTTAATAACAATGACTTCAAAAACCTCAGCAAGTAGGAGGTGAAAATTAATTGTGACTATGGATTTTTCTGCAAGTAAATACTGAATCCTTTACTCTATAACTTGATTCTTAATGCAAATAGATCAAAATGAGAAATCACTCAATTTCGTGTTTGATATGAAGCATATGTGTCTAATTGACTGTAAATGAATATTTCATACATAAAACTTCCTTGAGAATGCAATGATAGAAGTTGTCATACTTTAAATGGTAGTCTTTTTTTATTTCACAGAGAAGAAAAAAGAGCCAGTCCGGCAATGTTAATTTGTTAAACTTGGAAAATGTAAAGCTGTTTCTTCAATCATCTTTAGCTTGTTGTGTTCTGAAGGTGATTTTCTTGACATAGTCCAGTAAATTATGAAGGTCTGCTTATTCTGGTAGCCCAGCATTTCTAAATGTATAGACGTATCTGGTATTTGTTCCTTCAAATATCATCTTCCTCCTTTGCAATTCATTGTAAAATCCTGAATCATTAAGTAGAATCGTGCAAATATTAATCTGAAATTTCTTTTTGAATCATTCATTACAGTACTTCAGTATGGAGGACAGCCTTTTGACTATTCACCAATCAGGTTTTGCACTAGAAATGGAGATTATATAACCATGGACACTAGCTGGTCCAGTTTCATCAACCCTTGGAGTCGAAAAGTTTCATTTATTATTGGAAGACACAAAGTTAGGACGTGAGTCAAGCCGGGACTTTAAGATTTTTATCTATTTATTTTTATTTTCTATCCCCTCAGGTTTACATAGTGATCCTTAAGAAAGACATAAGGGATGTTGGGGGCGGGGAAATCATATGTACAAATTACTTCCTTTTTAAATTTGTAACTGCTTTAAAAAGAAATTTGAAGTCCTTCAAATTCTGCCAATACAGTCAAGAGTTGCTTCAGAAGAGGGAAGTCATGCTCAAAGTGAGTAAGGGTATGTATTTTATCATTCAAAGGTTGTAGATGCAATAGAATAAGCATCAGATTCTGTTTACTATATATAGATGGTAAATTGAAGTTGTGGGGTCTCTGTAATTGAAGTACTTGCATTTGTAATGAGCTGGGATATGTTTGGTTTATGCAGGGGTCCCTTAAATGAAGATGTCTTTGCCGCTCCCAACTATACAGAGGATAGAATCCTTCATCCCAGTGTTCAGGAAATCACTGAGCAAATATATCGGCTATTATTGCAGGTACAGCATGTGCTTTAATGTTACCCTTTTCATTTCCCAGTGAAGAAAGGGCGTTTATCTTCATGACATTTTGTTTAGCTGCCTACTACTGTACTGGAATTTCTGGCTACAATCCTGGAAATTACTTACGCTTGTGATTACCAGACAAGACTTACTGAAGTATGTTAAAGCTCCAGTTGGTATTTTAAGGATTTCATGCAGCTATGGAGTCCTCACCAAAAAAACCCAAACCAAACCTAAAATAAATCCTTTTTTCCTCACATGGAATTACTGGTAACAATTTCAGTTTTGTTTAAAGCTGGTGTGCTGAGATATGTGTGTGTGTATCTATTTTTGTTGTTGTTAACAGCCTGTACACAACAGTGGATCCAGTGGCTATGGAAGTCTAGGTAGCAATGGTTCACATGAGCACTTAATGAGTGTGGCATCCTCCAGTGACAGCACAGGAAATAATAATGAAGACACTCATAAGGATAAGCCAGTAGGTTTGGTTTTTCTTATTCAAGTACGTGGCACAAAACAAACTAGTAAAAGTGGGGTTTTTTTACTTTTAGCATAACCGTTTCAAATTAGGGATGGAAGAAAGTAAAAGGAAAAAGTCATCTTTCTTTTTTGTTTAACATGGAAAAAACATTTCTGTCTAGGGGAATAAACATTTCTGGTGTAGATGAAGTCTCAGGGTACTGAAGCACAGTTATAGGCATGAAAGTCAGTATGTATAAAGAATTTAAACCTGTACAGTGTGTTAGCTTATTCTAATGTCCGTTATATGTTACATGCTGTGTTTCTGGGAAAACCAGCTGGATATTTGAAAGCAGTTTCTTTTGGGAGGGAAAGTCTGTAATTACTGTTTTCCCAAATGAAACTAAAAAGATAAAATGCAGTAATACCTGCATAACCAAGTGATAGCTTGACCTTGATCACTTTTTATGTTGCAAAAATACACTATAATATGGAATGAAATAAATGGAATGGAATAAAATAAAAATTTTTTGAGCTTAAAACTTAACTCTACTGTAGATTGGGCCACTGCTACATCTAGTTGCTAGTGAGATGTAACTTTTTTAATTCTGTTAGTCTGAACAAAACAGCAGTGATAAATTTGTGCCTATGCTCAACAGAACTATTCCATAGGCAAAGTAAATCAGACGGACAGTAATGTACTGTATGTGGATGCAGTGAAAGGAACTGCACGTTTTAACATCTCTAGTCATTCTGGATTTCCTGTTGTTCTTCCCAAATTTGTTGTAGCTCACTGAGTTGTGTTTAATTCTGAAAGCCAGAATTTTCCTTTCCTTAATTACATTGCTTATAGGCTAATTCTCTGAAATCCCATTTCTGCTTCTGTGATCAGGCATGGCAGACTGCTGCTCTTGCCGAGGTGGTCACTTTCCTGGCTTTCAGTCCTTAAACACTAGTGGCTTAAGCAGATGAAGTCTCTGGATTTTTTTTGTTTGACTTAATACATTTCAGAGCTATGCAGAAAAGTAATGTTTAAGGAAATCTTGGTTTTGAGGGAAATGGATACCTATCTTTCCTTCACTATTTCCACAGACAGTGAAGACTGTTAAAGTATAGTTCTATAATATCCTGTCAGTGCTTGGTTAAACTTCTAGCACAAAAAGTTCTCAGTCTCAGCAGCAATATTTTGTTTACCAAGTGATACTGTTGGTTTTTTTTTCTGAAGTCTTCTTTGTAATGTATCTTTATATTTTCCTATCCAAGTCATTCAACCATATTAAACAAAATACAGAGTAATTGGGAACAAAAACCATACTTTAAATTTCTTCTTTCCAATTCCCAAAATTCTGCTGCTGCACAATAAAATTCTATACATCAGGATTTCTCCTGTAATCAGACTAATTGTAAGATAGAGATTAACTAAGGTTAGACTTAGTCTACTGAGGAATCACTATGCATGATGTTTTATGTCAGAATTTTGTAATAACTCTGTTTAATTACCTGCTTTCAGGAGGTTTGTCAAGATGCCCGTAAGGTCAAAAATAAAGGACAGCATACTTTCACTGACAATAAAGCAAAACTGGAATATAAGAGAGAGCCTTTTGCAGGTAAGACATTAGCAAGTTGATTAAGTATTAGTCTATTGCGCTGGTGCCTTGTATAATATGACAGTAGGGTTTTTTTCTAGTTTAGTTCTAATCAATGCATAAAGACAGCATTTTTATCATTTAAAATTATATTGTCTTGTGTCTCTCCCCTGTGTTCAGGAAAATACTGTGTTCAGCTATGTCTGAATTGATAATGGTGTAACACACAGTTAAGGCATGTCCTAAAGCTGTTGTTTTGAAGTACCTTAATTGTAGCTCATGTTTTCATACAAGTCAAGCATCATCTTTTCTGTTAGGTGGAGGAAAATGTTACGGATGTTGTCTTTCCTGTTTGCATTGTAACCTCAGGAATTTAAGTTGATAAATGAAAATCTTACTAATGAGATTTTAATTCTGCATACATTAATAGGTTATTCTTCTAATAATTTGTTATAACTTCAGGGCACTAGAGTTGTCCTCACACTGAGTGTGTTTCAACTCTAATGATATCTATTCTCTTATAGCCATAATATCTATTCCCTTTGGATCCATATGCATCAACCTAACTAAACTTCATACCTCCCAATAATCCATAAGGACGGGAAAATATTTACACAATGTTCATCTAGTAGTGTGCAAACCTCTTTAACTTGCTTTACAGTGGTTAACTTGTGACCTGTTAAAGATGTATAAATGAGAATTTTTACTGTTGCTTTTAGGGGAATTTGCAAGGATTTAATGCTATAATTGCATAATAGCAATATCTCTTTTCACAGAAAAACAAAATGGACCTGGTGGTCAGGTGAAAGATGTAGTAGGAAAGGATACTTCAGTAACAGCTGCTCCTAAAAATGTGACTACTGAAGAGTTGGCTTGGAAAGAACAACCTGTATATTCTTATCAACAGATTAGCTGTTTGGACAGTGTCATCAGGTAAGCAACCAGTGTGTAAATTACTCTTGACCTCTAGACTTAAGGACTTGCGTATCTAATGTTGTTAAATCATTGTATTTTAGGTACTTGGAGAGTTGTAATGTGCCTGGTACAGCAAAAAGAAAATGTGAACCTTCATCAAGTGTTGCATCACTGAATTCTGGAGTTCATGAACAAAAACCAGCTGATAATGCTATGCAGCCCTTGGGAGGTATCTCTACATCACAGCTTTTTCTTGATTGATTTTTACTAGCAGCCAGTTGGATGTTACTTCTTTGCAGAATAATGATAAGTGTAGCTTAGGCATGACCTCTTAGCTGTTTTCTCAGTGTTAGATGTTGGTGATCTAACTCTTACCATTAAAATCTCCCCTACAGTCAAAAAAATGAGTAGTTGATTGAATATCTGGATTGTAGATGCAATAAGCTTATTTATACTGTACAAAATACAGCAGGATTTTGAGTTTTAGGACTTGAATCATTATCGAATGCAAGATGTTTGTTTCACAGCTGGGACTTGTAAGAACAACCAGCTGAAGAACCTGGCAGCTAATTAATTGCAACAAAAGTATGCATATTACACTTCTGTTTCTCCTTTGTGGACATTAAAAAAAAAAAAAAGGAACAAGAGAGGGTAGTAAAATGCAGCATCTATGCATATTACACTTCTTTTTCTCCTTTGTGGAAAAAAAAAAAAAAAAAAAGGAACAAGAGAGGGTAGTAAAATGCAGCATCGCACTGTTCTCAGTAAGAACCCATTTGAAAGGCATGTCCAGCTATGAAAATAAAAGATGGGTATTACTGAGGATAGCTATCTAAAAAGTCTGCTGTAGGCAAAAAACATTACCTTAATTTGTTAGGACTTAGGTATAGCGTTTGATATAGTCCCTGTCTGGATGGGGGGCTAAAGTGAAGAACATAACTGTTCTTTTTGTACTTTCGTTAGTACAAGAATTGTGAGACTAGTAAAGAACTACATGTAAACGAGATACTTGCTGATTCAACCTTGTCATTATATGAGGCTGAAGGGGAAGTGTCTAGTGGAGTTTCTCAGAAATTGGTCTTGGGAATGATCTTGTCTATATTTCCTCGATGAGCTTCAAAAAGAAGTTCTAATGCAGCTTTTAGAATCAAATTGGAAGGTATCAGTATACATAGGAGCGAAGTGTCCTGTAGAAGGAATTGAAATGCCTTGAGAACTAGAGAGGAAGAAATTGTGTTCCTAATTGCATGATGCTAGTTCCACTATTTCTGCTGTCATTTGGAGTCTATGCAGTTCTAGTTGACAGGAGAAGATGTGGGTTTGCTACCTTTTCGGTGCACTGATGACTAAGAACGATGTAGCCACTGGCATACTCTAGTCAGGAAAAAGGCAAACTTTAGGTCTTAAAATATGTGTTATGCCAAGTATTCCTACTAGAGAAGGAATGTTTTAATGCTGTTTTATGAGGCACTGGTATGACCTCTGCTCAATTATTGTGTATAGCTTTCAGGTGAGATAATTTAAATAGGTGGAAGCTCAGAGCAAAGCTGTTAGGATAACCAGCTAATGACAGAGATTAGTGTACAACAATATGGGAGCTGGGTGGGACTTAATCTTAGGCTGGAAGAGGCTAGAAACTTTCTTCCAAAATTGTGCCATGAAAGAAGAGTGAAGACCAGGAAAGAAAAAAAAGTCCTTCATTAAAAAGATTTGGTTTGGCTATATGTGACAGTAGAGGATTGGATTTGGTTGCTCAGAAGTCATTCTATTCCTAAAAGGTTCTTGGTGGAATGCATAAAGTAAAGTAAAATGTTCTTTTTGTGTCTTGTCAAGCGCAGTTTAGCCTCTACTGTTTTGCAACCCTAGGAGCATATAACTTGCATTCGCTCCTGTTCATGTTCAGTAAACTACAACTTTACTTCTTTTAATAGATCCTGCTGTGTTGAAGGCATCTGGTAAATCAAATGGTCCCCCAGTGGTTGGTGCTCACTTAACATCTTTGGCTTTACCTGGCAAGCCTGAAAGTGTTGTGTCTCTCACAAGTCAGTGCAGCTACAGTAGCACCATTGTTCATGTTGGAGACAAAAAGACACAACCTGAATTAGGTATGATTTTTGCTAATAAATTTTCTCCAAAATGGCCATTGCTAGCCAGTTTAAACTTCAGATGTGAACAGCTAGTATCTGCTTGTGACTTACATTTTCTTACAGCTAAAATGTTCCTATGGAAATGGAATAAATAGGGACAGAATTTGCATCTTAAACTTACAGCAAAATTATTACAGAATTGTAATAGCTTAAAAATGCATATACAGAGCTTTTTTTACTTCATTTTGATTTATTTTCTTCCTCCTATTTCTGTAGAAATGATAGAAGATGGTCCAAGTGGAGCAGAACTCCTGGATGGCCAACTTCTTGCCCCTCCATCCAGCTCTGCGCATGTAAATCAAGAAAAGGAGCCATTTAAAAAACTGGGACTTACAAAGGAAGTCCTTGCAGTACATACGCAAAAAGAGGAGCAGAGCTTTTTGAATAAGTTTAAAGAAATCAAGAGATTTAATATCTTTCAGTCCCACTGCAATTACTACTTACAAGATAAACCAAAAGGACGGCCTGGTGAACGTGGTATGGCAATAGTTTTCATGATAAAACTTGTATTTATATAGGAAGTACATCCTGTTGAGAGGGCATTTCCATTTTTAACTATATTGTGGGGCTACTGTGAATAGTGACAGTTGCATTCTCTTTTTAAAGTCCACAAAAAAATTCGTTCTGATAAGTCTTTCTTGAAGATTGAGAGTGGAATATAGCTTTTAATGTAATAACTGACATTTTAGTAACTAATGTTTTGATTTTTATCTTTTCACTATACTATTACTGTCATGCATCTACTTTCAAGGGACAGAAAACATGCTTTAGCATGTTTGCTTTACTGTATCTATGCTTGTATTCCCTTGCTTTTCTTTTCCTTCTGTCTTTCCATCTGTCTTTTTTCAGGTTTGTGGTTTTGTTTTGTTTTCAGCCCTCTGCTTTACATACAGTTTCCCCCATTCCACTATTGTGTAGTCAGTTATGCAGGTTGATTTAGGAAACCTGTTATGGAACCCTTTAGTCCCCTCGCATTCTTTATACTCGATAAACTTTCAGCCTATCTAAATAAGCTTTAGACAAACTAAAAGTTTGAGCAGCTTTTAGTGCCCAAAGATATTTTACGGATTTCCGCATATCTGTAATCAGATGAACTGACAGTCTTCGCCTAGGGAAGAGTCGCTTGGTGCAGACTTCTCCTAAAATAAGGTTGTAAAGGTAGCATGCTTTTTTCCCCTCAGGAAATTCTTTTCTTTATGTGTACTTTCTCTCCTCCTGCTCCCCCCCCCCCTTTTCAGTTACGGACCTGCATGACCTTAACTCTCTAGAAATGCTTTCAGTCATGTCCCATACTGCTTTCATTGTAATTGCTGGAGTAATTAGAAGTTTGCCCCTCTGGGAGCCACTGTTTTGCAGCTTTGTGCTGTTTGGGTGACACACATTTGAGCCTGAATTGATCCACTGATGGTCTCTTTTCTTCCACAATGCGTCAGCATGGTTTTCATTGCCCAGTTAGCTCAGCTCTTGCGCTAGAGGTAAAAGTGAACCTGACCCCTTCCCAAATGCTTCCATTTGGGTAGGCTAAGTCCAGAACTGCTGTTTTGAGCAACTTCTAGGGATGACAAGGTGAAAGGGATCCATCAGATTGCAAGTAGGATCTTTCCTGACATGTGGGTTTGGGTTTTTTGGGTGGGTTTTTTTGTTCATTTTTTGTTTGGTTGGTTTGGGGTTTTTTTGCAGGTGGCCGTGGACAAAGAAATGGCACTTCTGGAATGGATCAGCCTTGGAAGAAAAGTGGAAAGAACAGAAAATCAAAGCGCATTAAACCACAGGAGTCTTCGGACAGTACAACTTCTGGAACTAAATTCCCCCATCGGTTCCCTCTTCAAGGTTTAAATACTACTGCTTGGTCACCATCAGACACTTCACAAGCAAGCTATTCAGCGATGTCTTTTCCCACTGTTATGCCTGCATATCCACTGCCTGTTTTTCCAGCAGCAGGGACTGTGCCACCAGCTCCTGAGACTTCTCTCTCTGGTTTTAATCCATTGCCAGACTCTGGAAATACTTGCCCTATGCAACCATCCCAGTTCTCTGCACCCCTCATGACACCTGTCGTAGCTCTTGTGCTCCCCAACTATGTCTACCCAGAGATGAACAATAACTTACCTCAAACGCTTTACCATAGCCAACCCAACTTCCCTGCCCATTCCACTTTCTCTTCACAGACAGTATTTCCAACACAGCCACCATTTGCTACACCCAGCCCTTTCCCACAACAGGCATTTTTTCCAACACAGCCATTCCATTATAATCCACCAGCAGAGAGTGAAAAGGTTCCTGTTACAGAGCCACGAAATGAGCCATCCCGTTCCTGCACTCCACAGTCAGTGGGTCTTCAAGACCAGGCTTCGCCACCTCTGTTCCAATCAAGGTGCAGTTCTCCTCTGAATCTTCTACAGTTAGAAGAAACCACAAAAACTGCTGAAAGTGGAGCTCCTGTGGGTTTACATGGAGCTTTAAGTGAGGAAGCAGCCATAGGCAAAATCATGACAACTGATAACTGTAGTGGAAAGGGATCCTTACCAGTAAGTATGCTGATGGGTTTGGGTTTTTTTTTAAAGTCTTCACATTCTTGAACATATCTGAAGTTGTTAATATGTAGAGATGCCTAAAATGGTTTCCTGCTGGCCCCCCCCATTTTCCTGTCTCTGCTACATCGTTTTCAATCCTTTCACTTGTGGGACCTATTTTTTAATGATAGACAGTAGTTGGTCGATATGATGCCAGGAGATGGACTCACACTTGTTAGTAAATTCAAACTTCAGCAGACTGGATAAAACATGAAATGCAATCATTAGGATAGTGTCAACCTTTAAAAATTAAAACTACCTTGTTGTTCTTCTAAAGTTACACTAGGAAGCTTGGAAATACATCCTGAAACAGTTTTGTTCCATTTTTAATTATGAAGATGGATAAGCCCATTGAAAAGCACTGAGATAGATTTAAAATCATATGAGCACTTTATTTTTAGCCATATTTGGACTAAAGTATTCTGTGCACTACGTAACATCTCTGAAATCTTACAAGGACTTCTGACTTGTGCTGTGCTATAACAGTGCATCTGTGACAGTTGGTAACTTACAGCATGCTCTGAGATCCCTCTGCTGGATTAAAAGAAGCTCGGTAACAAAACTTAATAGTAACAATTTTGCTGGCAAATTCTTTTGAATTTCCTCAAACAGTTCCTATTCTTTAGAAACCTGCAAAATGTAACTTTCTGTAATTTCCTCACCACTTACTGGAAAATTAGGACAATACAGGCATTTGTTTAGGAATGTGTTAAGGATAAAGCTAGTTCTTTCCATTATTATGTATTTTGCTAAGTTCTGTCAACCTTAATTTCTAATATTTAATCTTCAAACTGGCTTGCATTGAGGTTTTGCTTATGTTAGAAATCAGTATAGTTAATGCTCTTTCCCTTAAAAACATACAAATAAATTATCTTGCCTAGGAAGCTTGCATCTGGGAACACCTTCCTTCTCATGATGCATTGAGAGTAGTAACAGTGATGGACTGTTGATGCAAATCTCTTTGAGGTAGATTATAGTAGGAGCAACTGCAAGTACGTCTTAGGTGGCTTGGGTAAATTTTGACTTGTCCAGGACAGTAAGAGCTGTCAAAACTGAATAGCAGATGCCTTCTTACTTCCTCGCTAAACTTTTTTTTTGAGAGAAATTGAATTGAAATCTCAGTCTTACTGAAGGACCACTTGTCTGCCTATCGGTCCACTTCATTATTCCTCAGTTGGTCTTGACATGTTATTGGTGGCTGTCTGTCTTCGAATAACTGTGTAAACATATTAGAATATAAAGTGAAATGGATTAATACTAAATGTAAATGATTAGTAATGAAATAGTCTTGTTTATTGGGTTTGGGTTCGTTTGTTTTTTTTTTTTTAATTTTATGTTTTTCCCCTCCCCTTCTTACCACTAGGCTGAATCTCCAATGGATGCTCAAAATAGCGATGCACTCTCCATGTCTAGTGTCCTGCTTGACATTTTACTTCAAGAAGATGCATGTTCAGGCACTGGTTCAGCTTCTTCAGGGAGTGGTGTATCTGCAGCTGCTGAGTCTCTGGGGTCTGGATCCAATGGCTGTGGCATGTCAGGGAGCAGAACAGGTAAGACCAGCAGTGGGTACTCTCTTAGCATTTTAGAGTTGGAGTGTGAGGTATTGCAAAGACCACTTGATGTTCAAGTGCTTTATGTAAAAATCTTTATTGTCTTTAATCCTCATTGCATAGTTTAGTCTTGATTTCTTTTTTTATTATATAACATGAAAGTTTTTCTGTTGTGCTTGATTTACAGTATAGAACCTTCTTCCAGTGTAAAATAGCCATTAAGATATTACGTAGGTATGACAGAATAATGAAGAGAAAATACCGTACTCCTTCATGTTTCATTTCAGAGTTTTTAACTTAAGTAAGCTAATTCTGTTGAAATTTAATGGACACTTAGCTTCAGAATTTGAGTTTTAAAAATATTAATGCAGTTACTTAGGGGTGGAAGTTCCCTCTGTTTAAAAAATGAAATAAAATAGTGGTTGTATTTATACTTTCAGTTCTCTTTTAATCTTCTCTATTTTCCAAAGCATTCAGATAATCTATGTATTTGACAATTTATAATGAAACTTGAAATTTCTTTTTCAAGGTAGTAGTGAAACTAGTCATACCAGCAAATACTTTGGGAGTATTGATTCCTCAGAAAATCATCATAAAACTAAAATGAAGGCAGAAATGGAAGAAAGTGAGCACTTCATTAAATATGTCCTTCAGGATCCTATATGGCTTTTGATGGCAAACACAGATGATGCTGTTATGATGACTTACCAGATACCTTCACGGTAATTCCAATGTCGTAGTCCTTCATGAACTGTATATATGTTTGGGGGAGCACGGTGAATATATGAATCTCTGTCTCAATATCGGTTTTAATGTTTAGCTCAGTGTCAAGAAGAATGCTTGCTTCCTTTGTATCTTTTGTACACTACAGAAGTCGTTCTCAAAAAGTAAAAATTACTTGATTAGGCTTACCTGTATTTTTAGATCCATTACCTGAGTTGAAATTAACTGTGTATATTTTTTGAAGCTGTTTTGTAGTTAGTGATCTGTAACTACTTGCCTAGAAATCCTTGTAGTCTGATTAATAGATCCTGGAAAGTATGCTTAGATCTAATGATGGTCCGTAGCATGGAAGCTCTGTACTCCCTGGCTGTTGTCCTTGGGAAGCCACATTCAGTGGCACACTGCTTTCTCTGCCTTGTGTTTTTTTTTTTTTCCTGGGTTGTTAACTTCCACATGTTCATTCTTCTCCATAAATTCCCATTCAAATAGGACAAAGAAGTAGAAGGTAAAAGTCATAAGGTTTCTAATAGAAAAAACTTTATTTAAAAATAAAAAAATATTCCCCGCTTCAATAGCAAAGAGCAGATATAGGGGGAGGGGAGGGTCACAAGTCTGCAGA
This sequence comes from Aptenodytes forsteri, assembly GCF_000699145.1. Classification (NCBI taxonomy): domain Eukaryota; kingdom Metazoa; phylum Chordata; class Aves; order Sphenisciformes; family Spheniscidae; genus Aptenodytes; species Aptenodytes forsteri. The sequence goes on along the minus strand of NW_008794625.1, from coordinate 402,147 downwards.
TTTTTTTTTATCTTGTTTCTATTTCTTGGGAGCAGTGAATGGTATTTTGAAAAGAATAGGAAGTTTCAGTAAAGACAAGTCTTTTGAAAGGGAAGGAAAACAAGCTTTCAAAATACAGAAGCACAGGGATGACGGGGCAGGGGGGAATAGAGAATGCATTGTAAGAACTTCAGATTTTTTTCCCTAGATTTAAAAATAACTTGGCATTTCTCAGTTTTTGTAGCGTGAAGGGTTGACAACTATAGATGGGAATTCCAGCAGACTGTAAGAGTAGCAAAGCCTGCCAAAGAGAACACGCTATAAAACAGGATATTGTGAGAAGGAGAGTTAAGCTCGCTGTCAGAGCGTGATGCCCGAGAAGTGTAAAGCCAACCCGTTCTTAGGTGTGCTGTAAGGAACAGAGATAGTACTGGGTTTCTTGGAACTTGCTTTCTATTGTCATCTTTTATAGAGGTATACAGCTTGTAAATGTTTGGTGTGGTGTGGGTTTTTAAGTTTCTGAATCAAGGTGGGGCACTGGGGGGAGAGAGCACTTTGGCTGCTGAAATAGAGCAGTGTTTTCTAAATCTCTCCCTCTCAGTCCTGAAGTTTAATCCATTCTTGATGACCTTCTTAAACATATCTTACTACTTCTGCTTTAGTATCTCATATGTGCAGGTAGTGTCTGTTTTGGGTTGTCCTCCCGGTGAAGGGGAACTTGGAACTTACCACAGCAGAGGGAAACTGGAGTTCTTGGTGGTTTCACCAGTGGTGCTGTCTGAATAGCTCTAAGAAAACTGTTTTCATTGATGGGATTTGAAAAGACAATGAGCCAGCAGAGATGCGTTAAAGCTGTCTGCAAATGCAGAAAGCTGCTGAAATTTAATTAACCACACTGAATTTTCGTCCAATGTAAAATCTGTAAGCTTAACATTCCAGAACAAAAATAGTCTTTAAAAATGTTAGTATTTGACTGTGTAGCCTTATATAGGCATAAAGCCCAGAAACTGTTGAAGCTCAATTTCTAAATACATTTTATTTTAGAGATTTGGAAACAGTTTTAAAAGAAGATAAGCAGAAATTAAAGCAAATGCAGAAACTACAGCCAAAATTTACAGAAGAACAAAAAAGAGAGCTTATTGAAGTTCATCCATGGATCCAGCAAGGTGGACTGCCAAAAACTGTTGCCAATTCCGTAAGTTTAAATGAGTTAGTTACTTTTGCATGTATACAGTGCTTAAATTATTAGCTGCCTATGTTAGACTTCTCCATTCCTGTTGCTATGAAAGCTTGGTCAATTACATAGAGAGAAAAATTAATTCAAACTTCCATGCAGTGGTTTCTGGCTTGATTTAATTTACCGTAAGTTGTCTTTCCAATGGGAAAGTCAAACTAGTGGTGAATACAGTGCAAGAAATTCCCTTCCTATTTCTAAATTTCTGTGTATCTGTTTGAAATTCTTTATCGATACAGCCAGAAACTTCACTACATAAAAAAATCTCTATTTTGTGCACAGAAATTTATGCCCATTGCTTTCTAGAAAGTACAAAATTAATGGGAGTACACTGTTCCTTTTTTCTATCAGACTTCTCACAGAGGATCATCTCTTGCCTTGATTTTATAAGCAAATTAATAGCTTGAAAAGCAAAAAAGAAAACAAAGCATCCTTGCAGTGTTATTTGTTGTTTGTGTATTTTACTTATTCACACACAAATACCTGATTGCATTCTCTTTTCGCTGAGCATTCGATCATTTGTAGCTTTTTTGTACATAAGTTATCAAATGCAGAGGCTCTCTTTGCACATCAGTATTTCAAAAGTCAGTGTAGCAGAATTGCAGTGGAATCCTAATCCTGATGTTAATGTTACTGCAACATTAATACTATAGCATCTAACTTGTGTAAGTGTACAGTTGCTTCAGTCTCTTAAGCACTGCAACTGACATGAACACATTACTGCAGGGTTAGCAATCAAATGGAGGAAAAGGTGATTGGAAGTGCATGTAAAATGTCAGCATTATAAGTGATCTATGACATGACTGCTTCCAGTAGAGTTCTCAAGTACTTGTATTGATTTACTACACGTTATAAAATGATTGTGTGTGGGAAAGTTGAGTTGGGGAGTGGGATATATCTGGTAGCTGCAGCACAGACGTAAAGGTTCCCTTGGAATCAGGGATCGTGTGCAAATGTACTGTTTGGAAAAGCTTTTTTTTTCCCCTCCTTTGACTTACAAGTGTGTCTATAATTTTCTTTTTTTTTTCTTTTTAGGAATGTATTTTTTGTGAGGACAATATACAGAGCAATATTTATACATCATATGATGAAGAAATCAATGAAATGGACCTTAATGAAATGATTGAAGACAGTGGGGAAAACAACTTGGTTTCCCTGAGTCAAGTCAGTGAAGAACAAACATAGCCTTTGAGCCTATTGTTTTCAAAGCTGCTTCAAAACTAGTGATGATCCATAAAGGTTTTACTCTTGTATCCAGCAAGATGAATCCTGTTCATAAAAACAAATGTGTTTTTCTTGCTCTAGAAGAGTCATTTGTGAATGAATCTCTTTCTAAATGGTGGCAATCTCTTCCCAGTAAGGACGTTGTTGAAGATGGTATAGCTTTTCTTTAAAAAAGAAAGACTCATATTTTGCACTTATGCCTCAAATATTTCTTTATAAACTATAGAAACTTTCATTGATGCCTACTGGTTTTTGTAGAGTGGTTTAATGAGTACTGAGAATCCCCTTACGTACATATGGTTCTTCAAATCTCCTTTTGGTAATGATTCAGCATTATAAATTGTTCTAGCAATTTTGCTCAGTGGCTCTTTAGCATTGTTCTTAATATTTGAAGTGGTCCAGCACAGTAGAAGAAATAACCTTCAAGTAAATCAGTTCAAACTTGCCCTCCTCATACCAATTGATCCCATCCTCTTTGTTTGTTTCCTATAGTTTTGAATGTAGGAACCTTTTTTGTCTAAGAGAAATGTTGAACTAATTTTGTAAGATCGTCTTGGGTTTAAAATACTTATGTGACTGTGTAAGAAAGTATAGACGAGTGCTGACAACTTTGTAGCCTTTTATTTAAATGGACACTGCAATACTATGAACTGTTTATTACCTTGAAGCATCATTTCTGAGAATTTATACACAAGAAATCTTTATGCTAAAGATTTTAAAAACTAAGACCACAGAGGATGGCTGCGTATGCTCCAGTGACTGTTAGACAAAGCTTGGTATAACTTTAACCTTTATTTCTGATTTGTTCTGTCAGGAGGTTGGCCATCAGTTTTTCCTGTGTGGCTAAACAAACATCAAACTTGTATGTGGCAAGAGAGGATTAGACATTTCTTGTCATTTGAAGATAGTTCTTATAAAAAAGAAGTGATTTTGAGAATAGAGTTGACTTTAACTATATTTGAATTGCATAATCTAAAACTTAACGTGGCTGGAATCCTTTGCTGTCAAGGATTTAATTTTAATGCCTCTGAGATTGTATTGACTTGAATGTGTACTATATGTTCTTATGCTGTTTATACATGTTGGATGTGGGAAGAGAACACAAAAGAGCAACTTTAACATATTGGTTAAAGGACATTTAGTTGCAGCATTGCTAGATGTCAGCTGTAGGTCTTGGGGTGAAAAACATATAGAGAAATTCAATTAACTTTGATATGTTTGTCTTAAAATATTTTTCACAGAAAGCATTTCCTTAATTTTTAGGATAACATTTCACTGAAATTTAAGGTTATTTTCATTTTATAAAAATATTTCTCTTTGCATACAAAGAGGATGTGAAGTTAGATCTGACCACCAAAAACACGCAGAAGTGACTGGTATTTGCTTAGTGGAAGAAATAATTTGTGTAAAGTAATTAGTTATTAATTGGACAGTGTCATGAGGAAATTTGCATTGGAGACAGGTTCTGCAGAGAGTGTGTGAACTTGTGAAACAAGTAGAATCACAATTTAAAAAAATAAGGATCTTAAATGTAGTGTGAAGCACTACCCAGCAGGATCTGATTCCTGTCTTTAATAGTTTAGCAAGCTCAAACTTAAATATATGTAAATATAAACTGAATGAGAAATTTTAAAATGTTGGTGTTCAAGTCTGATATATTAAATGTTTTAATCATAAATGGAACAGTGCAGCTATACCAACATATTAAATATATTCCATTTTTACATGTAAACACAAATAGTTTTAATTGGACCAGGGTTTGGGGAAAATAAAAGCTTTATAGGAGTGCATCGTAATTATACAAATTTGTTTCAGGGACTTCTCAACCACTTTGAACTTCTTTTTTTTAGCATGCTTTTTTT
>NW_008794625.1:381648-397792 GCF_000699145.1 Aptenodytes forsteri | reverse complement strand
CTTAGTGAAAGGAAAAGAAGTGTTATTTAGAGCATTTTGTGGATGTGCTTACTTATGGACTTAATCTTGCATCCTTAAAGTGTTTCCATTTACAGGGTGGTATTAAAATATTTTCCTGTAACTTTAAATCTACATGCCTCCATTTATAGATAAGATTCTGAAGCTGTAATTTTTCCAAACTGTTGTAAGAGGATTTGTGATGACACTTTGTCAACATGTCAACAATGTTTTCTGTACACTGTGCAATATATTTTGGTTTTTGCCACTTGTGACTAATTTTTATGACTTTGCTTTTTAGAAAACTGGTAAATAAAACAGATATATTTTTAGTTGCCGTTTTGTTCCTTGAGCCTTCTGCTCCATGTAAGAAGCAAAAATATATGCATTACCAATAGTATGTGAACTGGTATTTCAAACTGAAGAACTTGCAAGCTATGAAGTTAGTTGTGGCTTACTGTCCTGAAGTAAAATTGTTGCCAGCTTGTCTGACCTGGAAGTTTAGTAGTCAAATGGAAGATTGAATCTTTATATTGACTAGTTGTTCTGAAAACATGTACAAATTTTTCTACCTGGAAGAGCGTATGCAGCTGGGTTCCCTGTGTTGTTCAAAACCACCAGAAGACACATTGTCCTTTCTGCTTTTAGTGTCAGCTATGGATACCTTTTCTCCTGCAGCCCTCTGTGGTTTTATACTGGTAGCTTAGAGGTAGAGAACTCCAGTTATGCCCCTTGAATTTGCTTTGTACAGTGATGATTAGTCTTCTGTCACGGTGTGAAGTGTCGTGTTTTCTGAAGATTGCTGAAACTCATCAAGCTAGTGTACTTTCTTGTTGATGTTCCTGTTTTATACTCCGAGTGGAGCAATTGGGGAGGCTTGAAGATTTCTGTTTTCTCGCTTTGAGCAGTGATGTAGTTTAGTGGGTGTGGGATGCTGCTTTGGACCGCCCCTCCAGTTTAGGAGGTACTCAGGTTATGAGACACTCATTAGGTCTTTTTTTCCATTACTGTGTTTGGAGAGGTTTGTGGTCTTTTAAAACAGAACAAGCTAGTGCAAACCCTAGTTTGGTCATGAGGGACCCGGATATTTGTGAGCTGCAAAATCAAGGTTTTTCTGTACCACAAAACAGTTCACCACAGAGGTGAATTGCCTTCACACCAAGGGTAGAATTGTAGTGTGGTGCACTCTGTTGCTGAGACATGCATTTTAAAGCACGCTTGTTCAACACGCCATCCAAGCCCCTTTTGAAGTCTTCTGAATTGACTCTAAATACATGAGCGGTTCTGTGTATGTGAAGTCTGAAAACACTTTTGTCCTAATGGTACCTTGGTTCCTTGCTTAGCTAAACATGCAGAGGAGAGATGTATTGATGAAGCATTTTACAGAACTACAAATCTGAGTGTCATGCACACATACAGGGTATCTGTGTAACTCAGTAGAGAAGGTATTGTGCTAGCATTTGGATCTAAGTTTTGATGATTGATATATAACATTGGGAGAACTGAAGCGCTGCTGATGCAATAAATTACCAGGTAATGTTTCACAGTTATTTCTGCTTCTGGTAATTTTTTGCAATTGTAAATGTAATAAGAGTACAAGTTAAATGTTAAATGTACTCCTCCTTGGTGATGTGCCTTCTGTCAGCACTCAAAGATAATGGCTTGCTTTACACTGCAGAACTGTTGGGAACAGTCTTTTGTCAGATTTTCTTCCATCTCAGTAGCCCCTAGGCGTCACTGGTGTCCTGTGATTATATTTGGCAGTTTTGCCACCCCTGTTTTTCCTCTATTCAGCAAACTCAATAGCCCCAAAATACAAGAAGCTATGACATCATTTGATGTAAAGGGAAAGATCGGTGGCTTGAATTTCAAATAAGATGATGAGAAATTCATAATGAAGAGCTGTTGGCCCAATGACAGTGAATGCAAATATAAACTTTCTGCTTGGAAAAGGGAAACAGACTACTGAAAAGCATCAGATTTTAGTCCGCTTACCAGTTGTCATGAATTTGGAGGGAAAAAAAAAAATGCTCTCCTTTAGTGAGAATTAAGATCCTTGATTGTTCTTTTGGCTCTCTAGCAAAGGTGGAAAGAACCTCATGCATTGATAAGCCTCTTGTCTCAAAGAACGTGGTGAAATGAGTTGCATGCTTCTGGTAAAGTGACAAACGGATGACTTAAAAGGAGAATAACATTTGTAGGTGTAATGTCCAGAAATTCCAATGTTTACTTGCTCACAAGTGGTTAGGAGCTTGAGAAATATATTTGATCTATTGAACAAGGTAGTGAACGGCTCATCAGCTCCTTTTTCTTGGGGGCTGTGGAAGAGGATGGTATTTTTAGGGGTGGTACACAAGGTGTATAATAACTTTGTCAGTGTGCTTCACTGGTGCAACTTCAAAAAAACCAAACCAACCCACAAAACCCAAAAAACAACTTCTGCCAGGCTTCCTAAGTGGAAAAGTATAGACTGGGTAGAAACTGAGACAACTGAACTCTTAATCATGGGTATTTCTCTTGGCATCTGCTGAAAAAATCTGAGGTACATCAGGCTGCCATGTGCAATAGCAGCATGTGTGTGATGGGGTTTCATTCTACAGTATTTCTGGCTCTGGATTATATCTAGTAGTTGCAGACAAAAAGAAGCTGTTGTGGCAGCACATGAATATTGTTTAACCTTAGCGGACAACATGAAAGTATGAAAACACTTGCCATTCACTAATAAAGAAAATGCTTTTTAGCTCAAGAACGCATTGTGAAAGAGGTCCAGTGTCCTGAGGCACTATGAAAGGGCAGTTCAGGTGGCAGGCCCTTTGCTTCTGGTGTTACAGGACATGTGTTTACACCTGTAAAAAACAAAACAAAAAAACCCCAACCATTGTCAGCACTGTATTAGCCAAAAGGAGCAGATGCTGTGGCGTAACTGTGATGCATTTCCAGTGGCAGAATGGGGAAATAAGTAGTGAGACGGTTCTCAAGCACCTGCCGCAGCTGGGGTAGATGGCTTGGTGGGGGAGCCACCAAGCCTTAGAGGGCCATACTGCTTTGCACTTCATTTGTTTTAACTAGATAAAAGGAGACAAATCTAAAGATGGATTAAAATTTCCTGGTATTCCAGGATTTGTCAAGGTGTCCTTCTCTCTCTGTAGTCTGTGTATTAATACAGTAAGCCAGAATACAGTGAATCTATTACCCTCTTTAAATTGTTGTAATAGTCTAAAAGTAAACTGCTTGTGTTGCTGTTGCACTGTCAACTTCAAAAATTCTGCTTCTGTCCAAGAAAGTATTGGCTGTACTTCTCCCCCCCCCCCCCCCCAATGTATTTGGCCATTGCTTGTGTAAGGTAAGGTCTATTGCTTTCCCTTCTGTTGTCACCAGCTGACTCTCTTTGAAATCTCCTGTGGCCTTTTTCCATAGGGGAAACAAAACCAAACCTAGAAACCAGGAACCCAGTCATAAAAGTGCTGGGTAAATTTAGCAAATGCATTTCTCTAGTTGGCTTTAATCTTTCATTTTCTTGGCTGCAGGAAGCAGAAGAAAGGTTGGGTGACCTGTGCTTACCTCTGCTCTGATTTAGACAAGCGCTGGGACTGATGTGGTTCAGTTCTGCAGAGCCCTGGCGAGACAGACTCAGTTCTTTCAACTTCCCAGGTAAGAGCCACGTCCATGGGGTGGGTTGTACACAGGCCTTTATACTAATGATTTAACCTGAACCATCTGTCCGTTCTGTATGCTGTGACTTGTGCTCCTGCTGACTGCATCTCTCCAGCTTTTAAGTGTTTGCAATTTTGGGGTGTTTTTTCTCCAAAATTACTGGAGCATATAAAGACTGACGCCGACACATAAAAGCACTGAGCCCAATTCATTGTGCTGGTGTTAAACTTCTCCCACCTCCCTTAACTTTCAGTTTGACTTTTGAATACTGACAAATCTGTCTTCCCATATTTTGCAAAACTGTTTTTTCATGGTTCAGGTGCATTTCTAAATTTGGTAAAACCAGAGGTTTACAATGAAAATGATTAATTAGATTGCAGACCAACTTCTTTGCGCTAAGCAATTAGGAGTGACAATAGCTGCAATGCAGAGGTACTGTTGTTTCTAGAGTCCTCAAATATGTAGTTTGTAGCAATACAGAATTCTAAGAAATAAAATAACATCTTGTTATTTTTCTCTTGCAGTGACAGAACATGTCTAACTTACTATACCAACCAGTATGTTTTAGTATCAGATGGTATTTAAGTGAACTTTGTTGTATTCTTTTATTGTGCAATGTAATAGCTGTCTGCTAGAATTGTTTCTCTTCCTGTTGGGCTAAATGAGGTTTTAATTTACTTAAAAAAAAAAAAAAAAAATAAAAAAAAAAATTCTCTCTCCAGGAAATAATGGAGTTGAACAAAAATATGCGTCTGCATCAGGGCATGGAAAACCTGAGAATGACCTGAAACCACTCTGGCTACAGGATGATCTCTGGAGTGGCGTGGAAGGCTCAGTTAACAACCCCAGCCCTTGAACTGAGCTCTGCAAGCTCGGGTGCTGCTCTGCCTGTGCCTTCAGGCCCTCATACAGAGACTCAGTTACCAGTCTGGGGCCAAAAGCAGCATCCTAAGTATTGTAATTTGTGCATTTTAAAAAAGCATATGGTGTGACACAATGCAGAAGGAAGTGACAACGTGAAGAATGTGGTGATTGGGAGTTATTGCCAGTGTCTGTATACAGTTATCTTTACAAGCCCCTCCTTTTTTGTGTTCTGAAGAGCTGCTGCCTGCCTGTGAATAGTGAAGACTTTGTCCCAGCTGCTCTGTGCAGTGCCAGGAGGGAAGGGGAGGATGGGGAGGAGTGCCTTCTGTTCAGATCTGATCTTTAGGAAGATGCATACCTCTTCCTAAACTCTACCTCCCTGCCCACTGCTGAAGGCTGGAAGACTTTTGTTCGCTGTTGGCTGTCTTGAAATTCTCTTTTGCCTCCCCTCCTTCCAGAGACAAATCCAAATAGAAATATTTTAGAGTTGTGTTGAAATTTGTAACTGCTGAAAACACATGGCAACGATGAAGGATTCCCACGTAATGTAAAGAACTAGGAAATTCTTCTTCTCTTGTCTTTAGTTATGCGTATACAAAAAGATAGTTACCAAACTACTTCGAATGGGGGCTCCTAAAGCTTTGGATGTAGTCAGGCAATGTATTTAATATTCTTTTAATAATAATTACCTTGCGTTACATGAGGAGTGAATTTAAATGAGATCAACTATAAAGACCTGATTATGAAAACACGTATGCACAACATTGTTTTATTAGTCCTACCAGTCCACCTAGGATCCCTTCGCTGTATATACTCTGCCATTGGTGATGCTTAAGTCTTAAATTTAAAAGAATAAAATTTTCAGGGATTTCTGGCTTGGATTTTTGAGGAAAATCTGTTGGGGTTTTTTTTGTTTTTTTTTTTTTTTTAAATGTTGTCTAGCCTATCAGCTAACAGATTAACAAAATAAAGGTGTCTGTATCCTAATCTGAGTAAATCATTTATAGTCTTGAATCAATTTCACAGCAGAACGATTGAATCGGACTACATACTGTAAATGGTTTTACAGATTTCACTTACTGACAGAATTAGTTTGATAAAGTGATATATGACTGCCTTTGTCACCTAGTTTAGTGTTCATAGGCCTGTGAAGTTTATGGTGTTAACTTTCACTCATTATGCTGACAACAGTGGCTTTACAGGTAGGGTCTTTTTGAATGTATCTGAGCAGATCAAAGGGTCCAAATGCTCAGGAAGTTGTTGAACAGTGACGCTGCCCATAGTGCCTTCCGAGGGGACAAACTGAATGCAGAGGAAGGTCGGGATATCTTGGCCACCGTAATGTAAATCCTCCATGTGTCTGAACGAGCCAGCAGTGAATTAGGTCCAGGAAGCACAGCAGTGCAATCTAATGTGTTTTAAGTGTCTATAAATGGAGATGGTATTTATTACCTAGCTGATTTATACAGTCTAACCTGCTTATTCAAGCATTTCCAAAGAAGGCTTTTAAAACTTTTAGATAGAAAAATTGTTTTTCAATTGAGAGGAGGGTGTGAGAGAGAGAAATCCGTATTATCTGTTCTGCAGGAGTGTTCCCAGGAGTATGGCTTCTAACAGCCTTCCCCAAACTTCGCAGACTTTATCAACGCACATAGTAGTGACTTGAAGCTGATTACCAAAACTTACTGTGAGTAAATTGCTGTAATTAAATGCATCCACAGCCTTCCAAGCATTGTGTGTTGCCATACCTCTAAGCCTGTTAGATAAGACTAGGGTTGAACTGTGACACCTGGGCTATATATAGAAGGTGACAGTTTGCTGCTCTGGAAACATTTGGGTTGTTGCACTCTGGTTTGTGACTTTCGTGAAAGAATTGAAGGAAGAGGATAATAACACAGTTCCAAAGGGCACTGCCTCTTCTTTGAAATCGTTTAACGCTACCTTTTTAAAAATAGCTTTATCAACAGCAAAACACAATTTTATCTTTCTCTGGGCAAGATGTAGCAGTTCCTTGTCAGAGAGAGAATTTGAGAAAGATGAAGATGAATGTCTCTTGAGTCACGTGGATATTTGGACCTTTAGGAACAGTTTAGTTGAATGGAGACAGGGAGCTGTTAAAATACAAACACAAAAGGAAGGCACAGGGTTAAATCTGTGCGCCTCCATGAGCTGTGACCATAACAAATAAGAAAGTTGTCAAAACAGAGAAGGTTAGAATTACCCTGTGTCTAGACAAAAAGAAGAAAAACAAAAAATTGAGGAGAGAGAAAAGTGATGTTTAGAGCTTTTGGCAAAAGAAGCTACAGCTGCAGAATCCAACCCGTGAAGGGCTGTGTTCACCTGGGTTCTCTGCTAAGCTACATTCCCAAATTGTCAGGGTCTCGGTACAGATCTGAACTCTAAGGTAATGTTTAGAAACTGAGTCAAATCAAAATTATGTGTCCAGACATACTTCAGATTTTGTTGTCTTTGAAAACTGAACCTCAAATAAATAATTGTGCCACTATGGCTTTATTCAGAGCAATGTATAAAATAACTCTGTCTAAACAGTTTCTTAATATTAAATGTTCTCTAAAAACAAAACCAGTGAGTACAAAACATGTAAAAAAATGATACTCTTTTGTTCCAGGGAAAGGACAGGGGAAGTGGAAGCCCTTCCGCTTTTGAAGGTGTGTGTTTTTTATTTCTCGCTGCTCAGATGCTATGGTTACAAGCACTATGGAAAACAAACCAGTGGTACCAGGTAGGCTCCCCCGCTATTTTCCAGCAGTCCTGATTTCTCTGCCCATTAGGGGGATTCTAACAGGACATGGAGTGAGGCTGCACGCTGATGTGTTTCGGCAACGGAAAGGACCAGATATCAAAATCTTCTAATTTGGGCCAGCGAGCCAAATCCTCCCCATTACATTGTAGGATTCTGCTACATTTCTAGGGGGAATGTATTCTGAGCAACAGTTTTGTTTTGGTTTCTCATCAACAAGAAACGAAGGAAAGGTGAAGGCAACACATTTAGCTGGAGACTTCCCCACAAACTGATAGGTTTTCCCAGAAGTGGTGAAACGGACTGGGATCCACAGCTAAGTCCCTTACTTCTTGCTTGGCCAACGGTCGCTGTTTTCTTGTGGCAAGGACCTGTTTGTTACAGGTGATTCAATGTGTTGAATGACTATGTAGTGACTGTCTGTATATGCTGTATTGTAAAAGTAACTGACAGAAGGATTGCCAGACTAAAGAGTCCACCTGTTTGTGTATAGAAGATTTAAAAGTACTTGGCGTGGCATCTAATGTATTCAAGGAGGGAGGAAATACTTGATAATTCCCTTGGTATTGCCAGCCCTGCAGGGATCCATTGTCCCAAAGCAGGCAGGCAGTATGCTTGGAAGCATGCTGTTTGGGAGCAAAAGGGGAAGAACAAAAAAACCCATAACCAAACCAAGCAATGCTTGAACACATGTAACTTTTTTTCTTTCCTGATCTACTTATTTTACGTGACACTGATCATGTTTGTTTGCATATTTCATTTCCCATCTGGCCTATGTCATTTACATCTGTTAATTTTACATGCATGTGTGTGGCTAAGTCAGAGTGGTCATTGCTAGGCTGGCCAAGGAGAACTTGTCTCTGAAGTGTTCAGGGTTGGATGGGACTTACAAAACCTGTTTGGGTGACCAAATAAAGCAAGAAGATAAAGCGTATGCATCTGTCATTCACCCTAGATGCATCAATAACTTGCTATTTATGCAAAACCTTAGTGTTTCACCCAATACTGGAGTCTCATAATATTTTAGTCACAGGAGACTTCAGAACATAAATTTTGAGGAGGTTGTTTTCAGCTGAATCAGCCAGTTAGGCAATAAAAACCCTACCTTGAGAGAAGTGTGACCAGTTCTTCATTAATGTAATTCTGGAGTTAAATCCAAACCACATGAACAAAGAATGGAGGGAGGAGTGTCTGGCAGCAGACTCCGACCTAGGAAACAGAGAAGCCTTTGCTTGCTTTGAGTGTACTTACTTGATTTTCATGTGTAATACAAATTAAAGCACAAGAAACCATTGGCTACATTCAACAGTAGTCACTTCTGCGACTGGCAGCAAGAGCCTTGATTTCAGGCTTGACAGTTTTAAGAGGAGGAAATGCCTTATAGATTCATTCTCCCTCTTAGTCTAAATAAGAGTTCTTAATGGTAGTCCCCTTCCCTTTTTCCTCTGGCAAAGAAGAAAGCTTTTTCATCAGCTCCTTCATAGCATTTCTCCCCTTGTATCTGTGCTATAAAATGATTGATTGTAACAGCTGTAAATTGGTGTGTAACTGTATAAACCCACAAAACACACAGGCAAGTTGTTGGCAAATTTTCTTTTTATCTCCTCTTTCCCCCTCAAAAAAACCCCTGAGATAATACTTCTCCCTTCTTTGTGAAGCCTTGCTAGAACTATACAAGAGCAAAATGTTATTTGTTGTCGTTATAACAACTGGCACATTGGTATAATATTTTTGTTGCATCTTTGAAACTTAAATAAATCCCAAGGTGTTAAAGCAAGTAGATAGATATTACTACTTGTCTTCCCTGGAAATGCAACCAATACACCTTCTAGCATAAAGCTGAGAGGTAAGAATCTGGTTGGTGGTTTTTTTGTGTTTTGGTTTGGTTTTTGTTTTGGGGTTTGTTTTTTTTTTTTTTTTTTTTTTATAAAGGGGTTCAGGGAGTAGATTGTAATTTCATGAATAGAGGAGTGGTGCTTCTGGGAAGGAACGGGGGTGGGAACAGACTCCTAAGTAAGCACAGAGCATCAGGAGCTTGGGTTTTTGCATTGTATTTTGAATACTCCCTTTGTCACTGGAGTTTTCTAGCCTTGGAGCGACGTTCTGGTTCAGCGTTGGCTGAAAGGATGTGAATCATTTTTCCTGCTTCCTGCAGCAATTGAAAGTGCAGTCTGTCCCGCTGTTACTGAGTCACCCTGACTAGCTGTGCTCTGTGACAGCCAGCGTGGTCACCGCTGAGCAGCCAAGTGCTGCTGATAACACACTGCAGCAGAAAAGCAGCTGCGTAGACCTGTTGGTTGGCTCGGTTGTCCCTGTTGTCCACATGACAGTGCTGCTCTGGGCAGCTGCTTCTGTGCATATGAACAGGGCACGTGGAACAGGTATGAAGTGGAAGTAATTGTGCCCTTTGGGTCTTATAACCCTCTTTTTGAGACCAAGCACATTCGGCAGCTTTCCAAATTACATGTCACTTCATATAAAGCTTTCCAGGAACTAGAGGATGTCCCTGGGCACTCTGTACAGGCATCCCAAAGCTCCCAGGAGCGCATTGTTGCTTGCTTGTAGGTTGCTGTCAAGGACTTCTCTGGAAACTTGTGTTGTCTTACTAAGAAACTGCTGGTTAAGCGGAGGGGTTAATGAGTGGGAGGCTTGCAGCTGCTGTGAGAGTAGCAGCTACTCAGTAGAGATTTGCTCCAGAATCCTAGATTTTGGTAAGAAGCTGTGCACTCCCTCTGCCTGGATGAGGAGATTCAGTTACACTTGTTTTCTGACCGGTTCATCCGCTCGTGTGAAGGATAGAAAGAACCTGGACCAGGCTCAGATGCCTGTAATGTAGTCTCGGACTCCTGGTACTCTGCAGGCATCTGCTGAGGGTCTGCTGAGTGACAAAGGAATCTGTGTATGTTGTTTTGGAAGGGGGCAATGTGCAGGTAGATACCACCTGTGTTGGGGGTCAGCTGTGAATAACAAAGACACGCTTGTTTTATGAAGGCTGGGTCATACACACCAACCAGTATTTGCAGGCCCAAAGGAGGCAAATTTGCTAGAAACTTGTGTGATTCAGGCCTTGGTGAGGCATATGGGTGCTGTGAACAACCTCTCTGAGTTGGTGGAAAAGTTTCATGGGGCTGATAATGGAGTTGATGTCTCTTCTGTTCTGCCCCGCCCCCGTCGAATCTGTGGAACACCAGTTGCGAAGGCTGTTGCATGGTGACAGTAGAAGGGATTTTATAGTGACTTTGCTTAGCACAGGTTGGTTCTGGTGAACTCAGTTTAGGGAGAATGAAATTCTAAAGTTTTGCTAGTGTGCACCTCAGTCACGAACGGTCCAAACCCCAAAACACAGCGAGGCTTCCACAGGGGGCCACTAGAAGCTGAAACCAGTAATTTCCCTTTCTGCTCAATGGGAACATCCTTTTAAGGATACTTTTAAAGTGTGCCTCTTTGGTGGTGATTTTAAATTAGGCTGCTTTACTTTGTACTTAAATGGTCTAGGATCTTTGCAGAGCTCAGCTGAGGGAAACTGAATCTGGGCAGTTCCTGAAGCTATCTGCAAATGTATGTTTGAAGATGCCCTAGGTCTGCACTTTCCCAGATGCAAAGAAAAACTACTCACCATGCTTTCAACCTATATTTTAGCCTGAGATCAATGTGAAAACTAAAAAAGCACAAATTGAAGTAATTTTATATTTAAGAAATCTAAGGCCAGAAGAGATCAGCTAGTACAATTGCTTGTATGTTTTCATTTTATGAAGTAGTTTTTGTTTGTAACCAAAGCAACTTGTATTTGCTTCTGGAAAGATACTCATTCTCACTTGACCTGAGGACATTAATAGAAAGGAAATTCATGGCTTCTTCCAGTGTCTAATTTCAATCTTTTTCCTTCTCATTTCAAACAGCTTGGACCCGCTATCTAGCTCCTGGCATTTAAGGCTCTACTGTATTGGATTAAAAGACCTTTTGAACCCATGACTTCCTCAGCTGGTAAGTGAGCGATATAACATATGTATAATATAACATATGCAGTATAACTAATCAAATCATCATCTTGTTTAACTAAATTAAGCTTAAAGTCTCTTGCTGTAAGGTGTATTTTCATGTTTGAATGTTTTCTGCACCAGCTCTGATTTTTTTTTTTAACCTTCTTAAAATGCACTTGCTGAAAACAATAATGAAATGCTAATGTTGTATAGGGAGCTGAAAATCCCATGGAAGGAGAGAGACTATTTTTTCCCCCTTTTCTTTTTCTATAGCTCAGCTCATGCAGAAGCCTGAGAGGCTTAAAGTGCACAATTTCGTGACACTATCCATTTAGATAACTATGGTCTCAGGAAATCTCTGTAAGAAAGAGTGTAAATGCAACTTGGAACCAGGGATCTCATGCAAGAAAACAAAAATATGTCTTAGGAAGCAGAGGAAGGATAGGCTTCTGGTTAAGCTGGCCAGATTGATGGATTAGTTTGATCCTTGAGTTTTCCATGTGCTTCCTGTATGACCTTGTTCAAACCATTGGGCTCATCTGTGAAGCAAGAAGATGTTCTCCTCCCATCCATACTGGCTTGTGTATTTCCGTGGTCCAAGTGAGCATGGCCCAAGCCACGGCTGGTGGGCCAAACTGAGCAAGGGACATGCTGTTTGGCCTGGTTGTTTTCATCAGCGGAGAGAAGGAAGAGCTGCTTGGGCAAAAGTCTTGGTGTGTTCCAAAAGCTGAACACCAGATTTGTAAACCCCATGTGTCTGCACCTGTGTCCCTGCAGGGCGGAGGAGTAGTTAGGGCTGGAGACCTGCTTCTGTATGTGTGCGTGTGTGTGCACATAGCTGATGGGGCCATAAATTGGGAAATCCTAAAACTGGGCTCCAACAGCTGGAGATGTCAAGACTGGATGGCTCCTTGGGGATTTTATCTGTGGAGAGTTTTACCATAACGTGGCAAGTCCTCCCAGCTGACCTGGTCTAACAAGGAGCAGTTTTCCCCTGCAACAGGTGTGAGTGACTGACATGCAAAGAGAGGGGAAAATGAGCCCTTCTTTCTATTCTTCTTCAACTGCATATCAAACGAGAGTCCTCCTCCTGTTAGTGTGCTGCTCCTCTCTCCTTTTACAAGGTGGTGCACTGTCAGATCAGATAGATAGTCTGTTTGTATTACTTTGGAATGGAAAAGAATAAAGGCAGTTTCTATAAAGAAGGACTTGAAAAGGCTTCACTGGTTTTTCATCAGACCTGCTGGAAACCTTCCTTCCCCCCCCACTGCCCCTTCCCCAGTCCCACCCCTGAAATGCTCACCTCTTCCTGCCTTTGTCAGGGAAGTGTCAGATTTGACACCTTTGCAGTAAAGGTACAGAAATGCAAATGGAGAAATACAGCAACACCTAATCAGAGGATGTAAACTTTCTGTGAACCTAATTTGTGGATTTAATAAAAAAAAAAAAAGCCTTATTGCTAACACATTTCTAAAATGCTTTTGACACTTTTCAAAAAACTCCTAATAGGCCTGCTTTGACCTGGCTTTTTCTTTTCAGCTAATACAGGACTGAGGTGTGCACAGGGGAAAGGCCTGTTATCCCTCTGCTGTGGCTCTTCCCAACCATCCTGGCTTTGGGAAAGCAGGTGGCCATGGCCAGCAAGCTTGCAGCCCCATGGCGTGTTTCCTAGTGCAGCAGCAGGGATGGGATGTGCCCAGGTCTCCAGCTGTTGTGGCAGATGTGCAGGGAGCTGTGTGGGCCCACCAGCCTGTGAGGGGTTACCCCATGTGTGGGAAGCGCAACAGCACTATACACAGGAATGGGAAAGGGAGCAGGTAAATAGGAAAGGGAGCAGGTAAATAGGAAAGGCCAGCTTCAGCTTGGATTCTCCAGGGCCAATACAGGAAAAGCTAAGCAGCATGTCTGCAATGCTGCTTAACAGAGATGACTCTGCTGCTACTCCCCCCCCCCCCCCCCCCCCCCCAGATCCACTGCTGAACCAAAGCTGGCAATTTTATGTTGACTCTTGGCTGCGTTTCTGTCACTGAAGTGTCAGGATTTGCACTTGCTTTCACAGGAGCGTTACAGAAGAGCCCTAACCCCGGGGTCTTTCATCTCATGGAAATGAAGCCAAGCTGAGCTGCCTCTGGTGTTCCTGCAGCAGCAGAGAGGTTGAAGCGGCTGTGCCAGCTCAGGAACCGCCATGGATGTCACACCCAAAGACAGCCAGCTCAGGCAACTGTCTGCAGCCTAATGCTGCTGTGTGTGCATGCTGTTGTGAGCCGCAGGCTGGGCTGTGGCTGCTGTTGCCATGTTAAGGAAACAGGCTGTGGCTTTACCTTCCTCTTGAGAGCACCTTACAGAAAGGGGCATTTCTAGATGTTAAAAACGAGGGGCTCTGTCTTAGAGGGTAACATACTGTAATGTGTGAACTCCCTTGATGATTACAGTGAGGTATTGTTATCTGGGCTAATTAAGCAGAAGTGGAGAGTGAAGTATCAAACACTATGTGATACCTAGGGGAAGTAGCTGTACAGAAAGTACATCTGGCCTTGTACTGGGGCTAGAGAGGTGCAGGCTCAGTCCAAGAGGTCATCTTGTGTGTAGGGTGTTACTTTTAGTGCAAGTGTTCCAGGCTCCTCCTTCATTTACACTTCAAAATACTAACCTCCCTCCCTAAAGCAGAAAGGTCACTACAGAAGCTCTCTCACCTCCCTCTGCTGAGCTGGTTTTTGCCCTTTTCCCCCCAGTTCAAAGGGAATTTAGCACAAAAGGGAGTAAGAACCAAACAAATCTGATGCCCATCTTTGAATGAGAACACCCACCTCAGGTAACTTAAAATTACAAAGGAGAGATCTTACCAGTATCTTAGTTTCCATTTTTATTATTCCATAGGGTTGTTAACAAAAAGAAAGTTACATGTCTAGTCCCTTGGTAGTTAGGTTGCTTCCTTTCTTGCTTGTTCTACATTTGGGAACTTCCATGTATTAAGCAACTTCATAATCCTTTTTGTTTTTCTCTTTACAGTGTCAGCTCTCTGAAAGGTATTATCACAGCATAAATAACCTGCATCTCCCAAAAGTAGGAACAGGGGAGGTGTCAAACCTTATGTACAAGAATGCTGAGGGTGTCCCCCATGAAATTTTTTTAATTTTAAAGAATACTTTCCAAATCCATTGCACACTCTATTCAACTTTGCATTCAAGAGCAAAAAAACCCTACTCCAAACAACCAAACCAACCAACCAAACAAAAAACAAACCCAAACCCCCTGTGAAGTCATGTCCCAGGACAGGATTTGCCTAGCACTTCTGGGGTTAGGACTGTAGATGTATGAGCAACACCTTCAGATGGGAGATCGAGTAGAGTAGGTTTGAGACCAGCATCCAGATAAACTAGCCCAGAAATCTGTGGCCCAAGATCAACCCTACAGCAATATTACCTTGCTCACTGCAATAACTTAAGTGTCTTCTAGTATTAAACAGAAGAAACATTTGAATTCCAATACTTGAGCTAACAATGCTTAGTACAAGAATTAAGTGCTTAATTACCAGCATTGTTTCCACAACATATACATACTTTTGTTAATAGTTAACAATAGGGAGCTGTATTTAATTTTTTAAACCAGTTAGAAGTGCATCACACTCCACAATACGTGATCTGTTGTGAATTCAGTATTTTATTAAAGATTAAAAATAAAAAATGTTTGACACCCTAATATACATAAAGTCACAATAAACTCAAATGTGCTAAAAGCAAAATGTGCATAAAGACACTCATTTCTAAAAGGCACCCTGCCACCAATATCTTTTAAATGCTCATCTAATTCCAACAGGTTTCTAGTTTTCTCTTCCTTCACTGAAGGTGAAACTCTATAGACTGCTACCGAGTACAGATGCTAACCACACCAACCCCTTTCAGGGATCTTTGCTATCACTAGAACACTTAAAACTCTACATGCAGACTTATCTGAGCTTCTCATGGAGTTAACCGTCATGATTTGAAATGCACAAGGGCTTTTTCTTAAGAGAAAAAGGTAGTGATATTTGGGCCACTTATAAGGGCCAAGAGAAAGAGACAGGGTTGTAAAATAACTGCTGTGTATCCCCCAAAGAGCTTTGCTACTAGAAGCCAACTCCCTCCTCCCCCCTCATCAAAACAACCCCTAAAGTTACAAAATGCCACACGCACACACACATACACACAGATGAAATGTTAACATGTTTAGCTATTAGCCTGTCAGGGCATGACAGCGTAAGAGTGCCATTGATGCAGTCCCAAAACACAGCGATGCCAGCTGCACACATGCACACGTGCTGGCGGTCCTCTGTGCTGCTTGGAGGGCTGCAGGGGAGCGTGGGGCCCTGCTGCTCTTCCTGCTAGGTAGGTCTGCGTTGACTCCTGCGTGCTCCTCTGTTACCAGGGTCTCCACATCGATTTGGGTAAGCTAGGCGAAGGCAGGCCATGCGTCCGGGAAGCGTCCAGTCCATCAGTGGAGGTCTGGCCAGGCTCGGCCTCCACCTCATCCGAGTCGGAGCAGGTCTCTTCACTGGGGGAGGGCGAGGGTGCTGAGGCAGGGAGAGCGAGGCCCAGGGAGGCCTCGGCCGCTGGGGCCAGCGCCTCACTGCTGGGCCAGGGGCCGAGGGCAGGATCTGCCAAAATGTCCGCGATCAAGTCCGGGAAGCCGCCCTCGTTGAGGGGCATGGACTCCAGCAGGTGGTTGAGCAGCTCAGCAGCCGTGGTGGCATCGATGCCAGGGCAGCTGGAGACGAAGGTGTGCACCTCGTGCATGCACTGGATGTAGCCGGCGGCGAAGCGCTCGCTGGCCGCGCGGTGCAGCCGCCCGCCCTCTGCGCCGCGGGAGACAGAAAGGGGAGCGGGGTGAGGCGAGGCGCGGGCCGGGCCGG